>NC_046159.1:2776464-2918964 GCF_011064425.1 Rattus rattus
GTGTGTGTGTGTGTGTGTGTGTGTGTGTGTGTGTGTGGTGGTGGTGGTGTTTTGTTTTAGTGTGTGTGTATGTGTGTGTGTTTGTGTTTGTGTGTGTATGTGGGTGTATGTGTGTATGTGTGTGTGTATGTGTGTATGTGTGTATGTGTGTGTGGGTGGTGTGTGGGGTGTGTGTGTGTGTGTGTGTGTGTGTGTGTGTGTGGTGGTGGTGGTGGTGTGTGTGGTGGTGTGGGTGTGTGGTGGGTGTTGGTGTGGTGTGTGTGTGTGTGTGGTGGGTGTGTGGTGTGTGTGTGGTGGGTGTGTGTGTGTGTGGGTGTGGTGGGTGTGTGTGTGTGTGTTTGTGTTGTTTTGGGTGTGGTGTGGTGGTGTGTGTGTGTGTGTGGTGTGTGTGTGGTGGTGGGGTCTGTGTGTGTGTGTGTGTGTGTGTGTGGTGTGTGTGTGTGTGTGTGTGTGTGTGTGGTGGTGTGTGTGTGTGTGGTGGGTGATGTGGTGTGTGTGTGTGTGTGGTGTGTGTGTGTGTGGTGGTGGTGGTGATGGTGGGGGGGATGGTGGTATGTGTGTGTGTGTGTGTGTGTGTGTGTATGGTGGTGGTGGTGGTGGTGGTGGTGGTGTGGGGTGTGTGTGTGGTGGTGGTGGTGGTGGTGGTGGTGGGGTGGCCGATGGTGCCGGGGTGTGTGTGTGTGTGTGTGTGTGTGTGGTGGTGGTGGTGGTGTGGTGGTGGTGGTGGGGTATGTGTGTGTGTGTGTGTGGTGGTGGTGGTGGTGGTGGTGGTGTGGTGTGTGTGTGTGTGTGTGTGTGTGTGTGGTGGTGGTGATGGTGGCGGGTGTGTGTGTGTGTGTGTGTGTATGGTGATGGTGGTGGTGGTGGTGGTGTGTGTGTGTATGTGTGTGTGTGTATGGTGGTGGTGGTGATGGTGGGGTGTGGTGGTGTGTGTGTGTGGGGGTGTGGGTGGTGTGTGTGGGTGTTTGTGTGGTGGTGGTGGGGGTGTGTATGTGTGGGTGTGTGTGTGTATGTGTGTGTGTGTGTATGGTGGTGGTGGTGTGTGTGTGTGTGTGTATATATGTATGGTGGGGGGGGTGGTGGTGTGTGTGTGTGTGTGTGTTTATGCACAAGTGCCTATAAGGGCCAGAAAGAAAGCATCAGATCCCAGGGAGCTAGAGTTAAAGGTTGTTGCCAGCCTGCTGACACTGGTGCAAAAAACTCAACTCCGGTTCTCTGGAAGAGCAGCAAGTTCTCTGAACTGCTAAGCCCGGGGACTGGAATTAGGGAGCTGATACTGCTTAGGTGAGATGTAACAGTGTTGCATAACACAAAGACAGAAGGAACAGACCCGAGGCACCCAAGCTACAGTTCCCTAGAGAAGCCTATCTTCAGAAATGCTCTGAGGGGGGTGGAGAGCACACGGGGCTTGTGGGACTCAATTCACATCTGGCTTCGGTGGCCCCTATCAGAGGCCTATCGCTGGGCTATGACTTTCCTAATCCTCTCAGAACATGACTGAAAGTCACTTTCCAGGAACACCTCTGTATGTCACCAGTTGATTCAGACGGGGGACGAGCCCGGGGAACTTGGCTCCTTCTGTTGTATCCACCGAGGGACATTCTGAATTCAGAGCCAAGTCAACCTGACACTGGCCAACACATCTCAGATGCTCGTTCGTTTCCTGCCAGCTACAGACGGCCGGTGAAACAGAAAACAGACGGCCAAGCAAAGCCGAAGCAGGGATTCCCTCTGCCCCTTCACGGCAGGCGTGCCGGCCATCGGCCGCTAAGCAGATGGTGAAACAGGCACCTTCCCAGACAGGGTTCCCTGGAGCCGAGTGAAAGCCTGTAGCTGGGAAGGACGCAGGTTCAAAGCACTGCTCTGCGCCCATCCCACGCCGCTGCCTGGGAGGGCAGGCCACAGGCAACACCTCCCACAGCTAACACCTTTACAAAGTTAAATCTTAAACCACAGCAGCTACCGAGCGCACCGCCACTGACAGCGCACAACAGCCACTCTACAGCCAGGAGAGACGCACCAACGTGTGGACACACGGACCGACTTACCAGCCCATCTTGAAGTTTCCAGTCCCACCTTTCCAGGATCTGACGAACTTTGGGTTGGCCCACAGGGACACCGGAGAAAAGGTCCCATTAGAAAAATAAGACCCCACGGGGCTCAGAATCACAAAGAGCAGAGCTTTAGAAGGCTTCTTGACTCCAAGCGATGGCTGTGAGGAGGAGGGAAAAAAAAACAAACCATACCTCTGTAACTCCATGAGACATCCTTCTTAGGGTCTAAAACAGACCTGTGCCCACATCCCGGAAGGTCGCCCAAACAAAGTTTAGTGACACAAAGCTTTTTAAAGAATATACTGAAAATGGGTATTTAAGTTTGGGTGTGGGAGATGGGCAGGATGAGATGGGACGGAGATGGCCCAGTGATGAACGCTTGTTTGTGGCCTAGCATGAAGAGTTGACTAACTGAGTCTGATCCCTGAGTGTCACGGGATAGAAAGAGAACCAACCTCTACGAGCTGCCCTCTGACCTCCACAGGCATGCTGTGGTGCGCACGCGGTCCCCCACCGACACCTTGCACACACAGCGTAAATAAATGATTGTAATTTAAAACAACTCTAGGTTTCCTTTTGGTTTGCTTCGCTTTCGGAGTGGTGATTTTAGAGGAAGAAACACAGCTGTCAGTTAAGTTGCTGATATTGCTTACCGGATGAAGGAGGAACCTTTCTCTAATCCCCAGAACATAACCCCGTCTAGACTTTTCAAAACCTGCTGGGCGCTCCAGAAAGTGTGAGGGCTGTGAGTGAGCGAAGGGCAGGCACGGGGAAGCAGGCTGTGGTGGCGCCTGCCTCTGCGGCAGTAATGGTCAGCAGGAGGCAGAGACAGCAGGCAGCACAAGTCCCATCTGAAGGGGACAAGAGAACTTAGACCTCACATCATGAACAGGGAGCTGGAACGATGGTTCAGTTACTAGCACTGGCTGCTCTTGTAGGGGACCGAGGTTCAGTTCCCAACACCCACAATGGTGTCACAGCTGTCCATAACTCCACAGCCAGGAGGTCCAGTACACACACACACACACACACACACACACACACACACACACACAGAGCACACATCCAGGTAGGCAAAATGCCCATGCACATAAAAATAAGAATAAATAAATCTTCAGCAAATGAAATCGAGACCGAGGACAGCCTTTTCCACATACGGGAAGACTATAGGAAGTCAGGGCAGTGGATCCTCAGAGACCCAAAGCCCCAGAGGCTGTGAGTCATAAAGACAGAAAGGTCAGCTCCAGTCGGCTATGCAATGCGAGATGGCAGGAACAGAGCAGCAAACCAGGATCCCCCAGGATGGATGCTGACCACTGCAGTGTGCTGTACCTGTCTCACAGAGTGACAACCAAGGGGGACTTGACTCTAGCTGGCTGCCTACCTTATGCTCTTTGCCTGGCAAGCTGATGCTGGACTCCGGGGCTGCCTTTTACTCGAGTCTCTACCATGCCTGTCTCTAGCACGCGCTGCCTGCCTCAGGCCCCCTCGCTAAGAACCAGGAGTAAAATATCTGTAAGCCTCAGGATGCATCTGTGGGCTGGTGAGGGGATTGTCTGCCATGTATGCTTGACCGCCTGAGTCCAGTCCCCAGAACACATTAAGGAGCCAGATGTGGCAGGAGGCACGTGTGATCCAGCACTCCTACAGTGAGGTGGGAAGAAGACAGAACTATCAGCCAGAAGCTTGTGGGCAAGCTATCCGGGAGCTCATAGCATGGCAGATAAATCCTGCCTCGTCCAAGTGAAATGAGAGAACAACTTCTGAAAGCTGTCCTCTGATCCACACACTGTACTGCTGTGCCATGACACATGTGCGTGCGGCACGCACACACACACACACACACACACACACACACAAGCGCATGCTCCCAAACATACACTCATATACACATTCACCCACATACAAACACACACAATACACACAAACACATGTGCTCACAAACACACACACATACACACAAACACACGTGCTCACAAACACACACACATACACACATACACACACAAACACACATACTCACAAACACACTCTCACACACTTACATACATATACACATTCACACTCACACACACAGTCACAGGTACATACATTCACACACACATTTGCACTCACACACATATGCACTCACACATTCACACACATGCACATACAACACACACACACACACACACACACACAGGCACACACACTTACTCACAAATACTCGGGAGAACCAACCAGGGCTCTGAGCCCCTAGAATAAACTGATGGTGAATTACATGACTGAGTCAGAGTGACCAGTCAGAGAGCAGTGGGGCTGGTTTGAATGGTTGGTTGGTTGGTTGGTTGGTTGGTTGGTTGGTTGGTTGGTTGGTTGGTTAGTTGGTTAGTTGGTTAGTTGGTTGTTTGGTGGGTTAGTTTTTGTTCTGTGACTGTCTCTTTCCATAGCCCTGGCTGTCCTGGAACTCACTCCATAGTCCGAGCTGGCCTCAAGCACATAGATCCACCTGCCTCTGCCTCCCCAGTGCTGGTATTAAAGGTGTTTGTTCTTTAATAGAAACTTTACTGGAAAAATGACAATCTTCTCCCCTGCAGGGTAAAGAACTCTGTCCTCTCATCTGGGAGGCAGACTGTGCAGAGCCACACCTGGTCTGTCCCAGATTTGAGGGAACCATCTTATCTCTGAGAGCTTATTCGGTGATGAGCCAAGAGGATGGTGAGACTGTGGGCGAGGAGTCAGATGGGAGGTAACTGAAGGACTCGCTGGTTCAGCGCCTTCGTGTCTCTGGTGCTGGGAACACCTCTTTGTGGTTAAATGGCCTTGAAGCTGCAGTTGGGATATTTTTACTATGTCAGAAGCAAAGGCAGTGGGGGGAACGGGGATTGGGGGTGGCAGGAGGACACTTCCCTAGTTGCCACACACAAACACCGGTGAGGGCGCCGAGGGCGTGAGAGCTGGAAGGCCCCGGATCCCATCAAACACTCTCTCTCCCCTTTTGGGCTTTTCTAGAAGCTAGGAGGAAGACATATTGTAAAAAGGGAGACCCAGTCCACAAAAGCCCAGGGGGAAAGGAGTCACCTCACCCAGTAAATACACCATCTGCCTCATAAACGCCATAAGAACATCTTTTAAAGATCCCAGCACAACTGGTCGGGAAAAGGAAAGGCGTTAATGGGAGAGGGTTGGGCCAAATACATTAAAAATGGTCCGAAATGTCATGAGACCCTTTAGGTGTGGTTAACATGTACTACTGCAAAGTAAAGTTTCAAAATCCACAACCGAGAGCTCAGTGGGCCGCTCGCCCGTTACGGCCAGCCCGCTGCAGGCTCCCTTTGAAAGTCTGCTTCACTGGACAAACGTCTCTGAATTCTTTTCCTTTGAGACAAAGAACCAGGAGGAACTGTCACCAGTAACAGCACCCTGTGTCCTGAGGGCCTCACCTGGCTTCCTGCCTTTTGTTCGAGGTTGAGGATGTAATTTCCCAGGCTTCCTGCGTAGCATACTTCCCCTGCCATTTTGGACTATCCCTCCGTAATCGTAAGCCCAAATGAACCCTTCCCTCTACAACACAACAACAGAAAAGTACCCAACTCAAATCATGAGTCGGGAGAGGCCACTCACCGTAAATTACTGATGTAATAGGTCAGATATGAAGACCACATCTACCTTCTAAATTCCTGAATGAATTGTCTGTCTGACCTAATAGCACCTTGTCATCTACCTCGGGATTGCTGAGCACCTCAGTGAGTGCCCACACAGGAAGTATTTTATAACTAAGTATTTATACAATACTAAAAAAAAAGTAGCTAAAAAGGAATATTTTCTTTCCTCTGTACTAAATTTAACCTCATTCTGACTGAGAAGGTAGATATCTGTGGCAGATCACACAAAGCCTTCAGGTTTTTAACAGTAGTCCAAAAGCAAAGGCAGATCTCTCTCTCTCTCTGTAAATGTGCTTTCCCTGACCTTTGCATTTACTCCACTAGGTGGCAGCATCGAGCACTGTTGGAAAGAGGCAGAATTAGCCGCTGCCATCAAACCTCCCTCTAGAAAAAGCACCTTGATGAACCGTTTCATTCATATACGTATCCTTAGCAACAGCTAAGTTATACATTGGCATTTTTTTAATGCTGGCTAAAGCTATGTGTGGGAATGTTAACTTGGTATTTTTCTAAAATTTAATCCAGGTCCACTCACATCTGCAAACCTGAAGTTCCTCTGTGTCCACAGATGGCTTAAGCAGCTTCCGTGGCTTACACTCATTGTCTCTCCATGGAAAGAACTCATTGAGGGGGCTAGAGATGTGGCTCAGCTGCTCTTGCAGAGAACCCAGACTCAGTTCCCAGCCCCTGTCTGTAACTCCAATTCCAAGGATCCGATGCCCTCTTCTGGCTTCAAAGGGGCACTGCACCCATGTGCACAGATAGAAATCTTCAAAGAACTCACTGGCCATGTCACTTCAATACTGAGTGTTGAGTCAAAATTCAGTCTAGGCCCCAAGAAAGAGTTGGGGACAGGCGTTTTGCCCCCCCCCGCGCGCGCGCGCGCACACACACACACACACACACACACACACACATTCAGGATCCCTCCCCTTGCTCCAGTCTCTTCTACTGAAAAAGCAATTTAGATCCTACGCTCATTAAGTGAGTTTTGTTACGTAATGTCAACCGAATGACAGACAAGGTTCTGGGATGATAACGTTGTGCTTATTATGGAAAACAAAAGCCGTGTAATTAGGGAATAAGGATGCTGGCAGCTGGGGGAGACTGCAAACGACCTGGGACAAGTCTGTTTGTCTCGGGAACATTTCAGCATGGTGGTTCACGAGGATCAGACCCATTGGTCCTCTGCCTAGATAAATGGTGCTTGGGTGGGGCGAGAAACAAAGGCAACTTCACACTGAGCGTTGCCACTTCTTTCTGGGTCACCCGGAAATCCCTCCACAGAAGGCGGGATGTCACGAGTTATCTGAAGGGTGACAGAAAGGGGTCAGTGAGCTGAGAAATTCCATTAGTCTACAGTGTGGCCTCAGAGGCAGAGAGCACAGCAGCCGGCAGGGGGATGGGGGGGTGGGGGGGGGAGGAGAGGACAGTCCTGACCAAAGCCAACCAGAGCAAGTAAGGTGCCTGGGGCTGAAGGAAGACCAGCTCACTTGCTTCCCCTGACTTCTTTTTTAAAAGGATTCAGAGTTAAATGAGAAAATAGAACCATGTCTCAGGCCTGTCATCTCAGCATTTAGGAGGCTGAGGCAGGAGGATTGGGGGACAAGGCCAGTTTAGTTGCATAAGATTTGGAGGGCTGAATAAGTCTAGAAGAGGAGAAGGAGAAAGAGGAAGAAAAAGAAGAGGAACAAGAGGAGGAAGAGAAGGGGGAAGGGAAGAGGAAAGGGGAAGGAAAGGGTGAAGGAGGGAGAGGAGAAGAGGAGGAGGAAGGGGAAGAGGAAGAAGAAGAGGAGGAGGAGAGGAGGAGGAGCAGCAGCAACAGCAGCAGCAGCAAGAACAACAACTGAGGGCAGGAGAGATGCCTAAGTGGACTGAGTGCCTGCAGCTCCTACAAGGACTCGAGACCAGTTTCCAGCACCCAAGTCAGGCATGCCTTACAGCAGCCGTAATTCCAGCTCCCAGGAATTCAAAGCCCTCTTCTGACATCCTCAGTCATAGGCAGGCATGGGCTGCACACCCGTACATGCAGACAGAGCACTCACATATGTGTAATAATAAGAGAAATAATCAACACGGTTCCCAAGGCCTTCCCTGGAGGCACTTGGTGCTGCTGCTGCTGCTGCCGCCTGACTTCCAGCCCCTGCTGGGCATGGTGTACCATTCAATCCCTCCCCCCTCCCCCTCTGCATCCTCTCCTGCCCTCCCCACTTCTACCAACAGGGCTATGTCCTCTACAATCTACACTGAAGCCCTGACTCCCTGCATTGATGACTTTTCTCACTGCTGTGGGGAAGGAATAGCATAGGGCACTGGGGCGTCTGGTCTCTGTGTCCACAGTCAGAGAGCAGGGAGAGAGGGGCAGGCGCTGGTGCTCAGCTCCATTTCCCTTTTATTTAGTCAGGGACCCAAGCCGGTGAGTTGGTGCCACAACATTCAGAGTGGGTCTTCCCTCCCGGCTGCATCCAACACTGAAGCCCGTCTTACAAGTCCTTTAGATGTCACTTCGGCCTCAGTTAGGTGCTGTGATATCTGCCATCCCAGTCTCCTGCTTGCCAAGGGTGGACTAATTAATAGTCATCTTAATTCTACTCATTTCTTCCTGTGTTGATAACCACTGTAACTCCGTAAAGCAGGACCATTTCTATCTATCACGCACGTTTTGTCTACATGTATGTAAGCGTACTGTGTGTGCCCCGGGTCCCTGCGAAGACCAGAAGAGGGCTTTAGATGCCCTGTAACTGGAAGTGACAGATGTTTGCGAGCCACCGTGTGAGTGCTAGAAACGAAACTCAATCTCTGCGAGAGCAGCACGCATTCTGAGCCGCTAGCCATCTCGCCAGCACCGTGATTCCTGATGTCTATCAGGTATTTGTAGAAAAACAACCAAACCTTAGTAAGACATTCCTTATAGAAAATGGCTGTAGAGACAGTCAGAGAAGCAAGCACCTGTAACCTCAAGAGTCTGAGGCAGGAGAATCACTGTGTAGTCGAGTCCAGCCCAAGCTACAAAGTGAGTGACACAAGAGACCCTGCCCCACACAGATAACATCAAAGCCACTATGTCTGAAGGTCAGCCGCTGAGGAGTACATCAATGGCCACCTGCAGGCTTTGCTATTGGAGGATAGCTCTGTCCCATGGGCTCAGGTGACAGAGTCCCTGGTTACTTCTCAGGGATACTGAAGGTCGCTTCTGAGAATGGTGACTTCACACTCAGACTTACAAATGCCCCATAAAGTAAGCAGAGAAGGACAAAGAAGCCAGGCATCTCGGTGCGAGCGTTAGGAGGCTTCACCTCTAGGCCAATGGCGCCTCAGAGATACCAGGTGTACTGGCTGGTTTTGTGTGTCAACTTGACACAGGCTGGAGTTATCACAGAGAAAGGAGCTTCAGTTGAGGAAATGCCTCCATGAGAGATCCAGCTGTAAGGCGTTTTCTCAACTAGTGATCAAGGGGGATGGCCCAGCCCATGGTGGGTGGTGCCATCCCTGGGCTGGTGGTCCTGGGTTCTATAAGAGAGCAAGCTGAGCAAGAGAGGGGAAGCAAGCCAGTAAGAAACATCCCTCCATGACCTCTGCATCAGCTCCTGCTTCCTGCCCTGCTTGAGTTCCAATCCTGGCTTCCTTTGGTGAGGAACAGCAACGTGGAAGTGTAAGCTGATTAAACCCTTTCCTCCCCAGCTTGCTTTTTGGTCATGAAGTTTGCTCAGGAATAGAAACCCTGACAAGACAGTAGGATGTGCAAGATGCAGCTGTGGAACCAGGAAGATCTCTGCTTCCTCTTCCACTGCCTGCTGCTCCCCCTCCTCCCCTCCTCCCCTCCTCCCAGCCACTATGCTCAGATCCAGCAGTTGGGAACCAGCTGCCTCCTGCATTCCTGACACTGAAGAGAGGTCCCATCCCCCACAGCTCAAGTCACCTGCACGGAAATGAAGCTGTCAGGTGACACAAATGACTATTACAGCCATTTCCCTTGAGGCTTCACCTCTAGCCTAACGGCACCTCAGAGAGTCCAGGCCCAGCACCACAGGGTGTGTGAGGAAGCTCCATTACTGGCAGGGGGTGTGGTCCTAGAGCTGAACGCTCAGCCTTAAAACTGAACACTGGAAAAGGCGGAGTGCGAGGTCGGGACCCAAGAAACACTGCTCGGTGGGTCTAAAATCAGTCCTAAGCAGAAATGTGCACACGGTCACGTGCACAGGAACACTGGGAGAGGGTCAAGAGGAGGAGGACAACAACACATAGTCCCTCACAGCCAATGTCATTTGCTCACTGCCACAGTCATCGGTCAACTCCTTCCCTTCCGATGTGATGGGACTTGCTTGCTCGTTTCCATGGGCAGGGCAGGCTGGGTGGCTATGTGGCTTTTAAAACCTAAGGTGTTGTGATAGTTTGCACATGCTTGGCCCAGGCAGTGGCACAATTAGGAGATATGATCTTGTTGGAGGAAGTGTGTCACTGTTGGGGTGGGCTTGGAGACCCTCCTCCTAGCTGCCTGAGGATGCTCAGTCTGTTCCTGGCTTCCTTCGGATGAAGATGTAGAACTCAGCTCCTCCTGCACCATGCCTGCCGGGATGCTGCCATGCTCCCGCCTTGATGATAATGGACTGAACCTCTGACCGTGTAAGCCAGCCCCAATTAAATGTTGTCCTTATAAAGCTTGCATTGGTCATGGCATCTGCTCACAGCAGTGAAATCCCGACTAAGACAGGCGTGTCCTGCCAGGCCTGTTACAGACGAGGTTGCAGGACCCGCTCTGAGCTGCAGGGCAGCACAGCAAGAGACAGCTCATAGGACTAGGAATCTCCTCAAGGTTCTGACCATACGATTCCAGCAGCTGGCTGGGAAAAGGAAAACGCAAACAAAAAAGCCAGAGGAGGCAGAGGCAGGAGATTACCCGTAAGTTTGAAGTCGACAATCAGGGAGAGAAGTTGAGACCATGACCCTCAAGAACAAGCACCCCGGTCCAAGCCACCAATCCCAGAAGTAGGGAAGCTGACCCAATAGGATTGGCGTAAAACTGAGGCCAACCTGGGCTATTACAGGGTAAACTCTAGGCTAGCGGGGTGAGGCTAATGAGAACTTGTCTCCTCCAGACAACTATAACAAGTAAGGTGTTGTGTTTCCCTCCGAGACTGAATGAAACATTCCATCCATCCAGAAGCTCTTCAAGCGGTAAAGGTGAACAATTCACAGCAGTTCCAGGGAGTGAGTCCCCGATTCACTACCGACATCCCTGGCTAGAATAAGAAACAAAAGCTGAGCGTTTCTGTGTCAGAAAGGCTAAGCTGCAGAGAAGACCTGAGGCAGACCAGCTGAGGAGGAAGGAGAAACCAGCCAAGCGGCCTGGAGAGATTTAGATCAACAGAGAAGCACCTGGAAAGGACACTCCCACCTGTGTCCTGCAGGCTGTGGCGTGGTCCGTCCCCAGCTTTGGGAGCTGTCACCTGTGCTTTGGTGATGCAGCTGTCTTTGAGCCATTTCTGCTCCGGTAAGTGACCCCTCACCCATATCCCTGTAAGGAATGGTCATGAAGCTCATCGGCTCACCAAGCTGGACTTAGGTGGTATGGGCTTCAGTCTATTATGGGCTCCCTATCTGGGGCATGTTGTGGCTCCCAGGGAAAAAGGTTTGTCAGCCAAACGACAAGTCCCATACTAACCTCTATAGTTTAGACATCTCCAAGGAGGCCAACTAGGCCAACTAACCAGGGCTGACTATGAGGGAGCAAGAAGATACCAGGTCAGGTGACCAAGGGCACAACACTGAGAGCAGACAAACAGACATTACCAATCAACACCTGATGTGCTGTGAGCAGGCACTGTAATCAATGTGGAATCGTGTAATCAATACCTGGGAGTCAGAGAACATGGTGTCTCCATGGAGAAAGTGAGCTCTTCAACAAAGGCCTCGTTCACATGGGCGAGGTTTAAAGGAAATAAAGAAAACTTTAAAGCAGAGGAATGGCCAAGTGAAGAAGCCTTTAAACACATTTTTAAAAAATCAAAAAAAAAAAAAAAAAACTATACTACAATTAAATCCTTGAGTCAGGCAGGCTGCCTACACATGTAGCCCCCAATACTTGCAGGCTGAGCCAGAATTCAAGCCACAGGAGCCACATGTGGTGGAACGCACTTTTAATCGCAGAGTTCAGGAGGCAGAGACAGGAGGACTTGGCGTTCGAGGCCAGCCTGGTCTATAGAGGAAGTGCCAGGGCTACACAGAGAGAGCCTGTCTCAGAAGGACCTGGGTTTGATCGCCAGCACCCACGGAGTGGTTCACAGCCATCATGACTACAGTTCCATAGGATCCAACGCCCTCCTCTGACCGCCTCGGGCACCAAGCACACAAGCAGCATGTACAGATATGTAAGTGTAACACACGTACGATAAACGAATCTGAAAACAATCCAGCCCTGGCTTCTCAACAGATGCCAGTCACAGACAGAGAAGCCGTCTGCAATGGACTCACCATAGAGAGTAGGTCTGGCAAGATAGCTCAGTGGGTAAAGGTGTTTGCCAACAAGCCTGGCCTATCCATCAGCCCTGAGTTTTATTGTTCAAACCTTCTCTACCAGCTCCTGAAGGCTTCCGGTGAAGTATATTTCCAGCAATTTCTCTTTGGGTGGGGACCCTCTCTTCCTATTATTTTTTTAAATCAGGAATTGCTAAGAATTCAGGGTAATAAACATAAAACCAAACACTCTCCCCTGACGACAAAACTTCTGCAGTATGACCGCATCTACCTCCAAGGGTCTTCACGAGGGTGCCACATCCCTGCAAGCTCAGGACCAGCAATTAGATCAAGGAAGGTCTAACATTACTGGGACAGGTATGTACGGGTGTGTGTATACTGGTGTGTGTGTGTGTGTGTGTGTGTGTGTGTGTGTGTGTGGTGTATGTGTGTGTGTGTGTACTGGTGTGTGTGTGTGTGTGTGTGTACTGGTGTATTTGTGTGTGTACTGGTGTCTGTGTGTGTACTGTGTGTGTGTGGGGTGTGTGTGTGTGTGTACTGTGTGTGTGTGTGTGTGTGTGTACTGGTGTGTGTGTGGTGTATGGTGTGTGTGTGTACTGGTGTGTGTGTGTGTGTGTTTGTGTGTGTGTGTGTGTGTACTGGTGTGTGTGTGTGTGTGTGTACTGGTGGTGTGTGTGTGTGTACTGGTGTGTGTGTGTGTAGTGGTGTATGTGTGTGTGTGTGTACTGGTGTGTGTGTGTGTGTACTGGTGTGTGTGTGTGTACTGGTGTGTGTGTGTGTACTGGTGTGTGTGGTGTGTGTGTGTGTGTGTGTGTGTGTGTGTGTGTGTGTGTGTGTGTGTGTGTGTGTGTGTGTTTCAAAAAAATGGAAATGACCTTTGGAGCATTCTAAGATGGCTCTGTAAGGATGAAAGAAACTTTCTTCAAATCCTAACTACCCAAAACTCCTTCCTTCCCACAGCACACATAGTAGAAAAAGCCAATACTCAAGATGTCCTCTGACCTCCACACACATGGTGGCACACAAAAGGCCACTCATGTGCACACACCACCTCAGACACCCATTCATGCACAGACACACCCACTCATGTGCACACAGAAAATAAATAATTTTAAAAGGCTTTTTAAATGATAAAAAAAAAACAACCTCCTCTAAATAGAATCAGGCCGTACCTCAATCCCGATGAATGTGGGGCGGATGTACAGACTGGCAGAGGTTGAGTAGGGGACCCACTCTCGGTCGAGCTGTAGGAGCTGAAGAACGCATTGCAGAAGCTCCTCCTTGTCAAACTCCTGAAAAGACAGAATCCCTAATAAGTTCCAACAAAGGACACAGATGCAGAATCCCGGGCCAGAGAGTTGACACAAGCTCAATTTTCAAAGCTGGTCCCATGCTGCAGTCCTGATTGGGTCCTCGAACAGCTAAAACATCGTGAGAAGTATCTGTAATAAATGCTTTTTTAAAATAATCTGTGAATCCCTCCAGAAAACCATGAATTACTCATAAGGGAAAACCTGAGAAGTTAGAGTCTCTGAGGCTTCACGGTGGCTCGGTGTATAAAGGCACCAAGCCATGAAGCCCAATGACCACATGGTGGAGAGAAAGCCAAGTGGCTTCTGAACTCTACACTCATCTTCCTGCCCCAAACAGAGAAACAAGTAAATAAATGAGATTTTTGAAAAAGAAATTAGATCCCTATTGACCATACTCCCACATCAGTTATAATTAGATTTTTACACTCAAATGTAACAAGTTATGGTCTTTTCTTTAAGGTGGACATCTGTGTCCCTTCTATCAATTATAGTTGGATTTTATACTCAAATCTAACAAAATATTATGACTTCTACTTAAAGTTTGGTATCCGTGACCTCTTCTGTTCTCGACTGTAACTCAATATCAGGATCAAGTGTAACAGGATCAACTAGATAACAGGATCAAGTAGAAGTATCGTGACTTCTACTTTAAAAAGGAGAAAGCTACAGCTTTAAGGTTTAAAACAACCCAGCAAACATAAAACACAAACCACAAGGGAAAACAGAGGTAACACTTGCCTGTTTGAAACTTAAATTCTGACCTCTCAGAACAGGAAGCTGTTGGTGAGATACCATTGAGGAATTACACCAGGGCATGTTCTGAACTGAACACTGGTCACAAAGACAAGGGGACAGCTCATTCCTCAGGGGATGTCAGCTTGTCCCAAAGGTGACAAACACGCTTTGTAAACTAGTCAATCAGTTTCCACTCATCCACAAGCCAGAGAGGGACACCTTTAGAGAATCGATGACTTATGCAAGGTGGAACAGTGACACACACTAGCATGATCATGGTGCACAAGCATGATCACAGAGCACTAACATGATCACAGGTCACTAGCATGATCACGGTGCACTGGCATGATCACAGAGCACTAACATGATCACAGAGCACTAGCATGATCATGGTGCACAAGCATGATCACAGAGCACTAACATGATCACAGGTCACTAGCATGATCACGGTGCACTGGCATGATCACAGAGCACTAACATGATCACAGAGCACTAGCATGATCATGGTGCACAAACATGATCACAGAGCACTAACATGATCATGGTGCACTAGCATGATCATGGTGCACAAGCATGATCACAGTGCACTAACATGACTACAGAGCACTAGCATGATCATGATGCACTAACATGATCACAGTGCACTAACGTGACCACAAACACTAGCATGATCATAGTGTACATTAGTGATCGTCACAGTACATGAGCATGATTATCACAGTGCACTAGCATGATCACGGTGCTCTATGCGTGATCACAGTACACTAGCATGATCATGGTGCTCTAGCACCATCACAGTGCACTAGCATCAATACAGGGCACTTGCATGATCACAGGCACTAGCATGATCACAGGACACTAGTATAATCACAGTATATTAGCATGATCTCAGCGTTCTAGCATGATCATGGTGCACTAACATGATCTCAGTGCTTTAGCATGATCATCGTAAATGGGCATGATCACAGTGTAGGGATGTCAGATACTGGGATGTCAGATACTCTGTTTGCTTGCTTGCTTGCTTGCTTGCTTTGGATGTGAGAGCAGAACGTCTATGAAACAGAAGGGAACACCCATGTGCATACCGGCAGAGTGGTCCTCACGGCAGATCGGCACATTCTTTTCATGTTGAGGTCCGGCCGGAACAATCGGATCTTGTTATCAACTCCCCGAAAAGCCTTCAAGCCTTCAAACAGCTGAGGAAAAGAGAAAGGTCTCAGAAGGTGACTAAGACGATCTTAGTGGTTAAGTTGCTGCCCTTGGCCTCAACTGGAATGAAGAGGGGAGGTGGGGGGGGAGCGATATGGGAACAGAAAAAGGGGTAAAAGGGTCCTTTCAGACTCAGCCCGATGGGCAACCAGGAAAGGACAATCTAAAGTATTGTGGTACTGCCTCCACCACGACGTGGACAATTAAGGAAGAGAGGAGAGCAGGGAAGGAGGGGGGGGGAGGGAGTGGGGAGGGAGGGAGGGAGGAGGAGGAAGGGAGAGAGGGCTGGCTAACTGCTAGCCTAGGTTTTTGGAAATAGTCCTTTCTTGAGGTTCGGCTCACCAAGACCACACTGACCATGATACCAACGGATGGGAACTTAAACCACACGTGACAATATGTCCTCCCAACAGTGCCTAGTTTCACAGAGGATTGGACAGCTGAGGGTGTGTTCCTGTAACGGGGTGACCACAGCTGGGGTTGTGCTCCCATTACACAGTGATCACTACCTCCCACTGCCCCCCAGGATCTCCCTGGAAGTCCCATGTCACCAGAGGAAAATGCAAAGTCAAGGACTTGTTCAGGTTTACCTGACACATTAAGACTTCTCATGGAGAGATGGCTAAATGGTTAAGAGTACGGACTACTCTTCCAAAGGTCCTGAGTTCAATTCCTAGCAACCACATGGTGGCTTACAACCATTCGTAATGGGATTCAATACCCTCTTCTGGTGTGTCTGGACAGCTACAGTGTACTCATAGCATAAAAGAATATATGTATATACATACATATATTCTTATATACATAAAAAAGCCATATATATATATATATATATATATATATATATATATATATATATATGATGTCTTCATAGGCAATCTCACCCTTAGACTATCTTTATGTATCTATCGATCTGTAATGTTCAATGGTTTGGGAAGCTGGTGATTGACAGAGTTGGGATGGACCCTCCAAAGGTTGACATCAACAGCTAAGAGCTCAAGGAAGTCTAGCTGACAGAAAATTCTAGTTAACTTCTTTCTTTCCCTTCCATGAGTGTTTGCCCACGTGTATGTGTGTATGCAGTGGCCAGAAGAGGGTTCCTAATCCTCAGGAACGAAGTTACAGCTGGTTGTGAGCCATCATGAATTTGGGTCCTCTCCCAAGCAGGAGGCTTCTTGTCAACTCACCACCGTTTTATTGAATATCATTTATCCAATAAAGATCCTAATATTTTGTATGACAAAGCAACTACTTCACAGGTTACTTCAGTGTATTGCAGCCTCAGGGGAAAGCACTTGCCTCTGTGAGGAATTTGTGAGCCAAACTAGTTACATTATTTTTCGTGGACACTGGTTTACTTGAAAGGTTGTCCTCCACAAGCACACCTCTCATGCCCTCCCCTCACCACACACACAAACACACACACACACACACACACGATCACATAGATACACACAAACATGGGGACCTGAGTTTAATCCACATAAATGAAAGCCAGGCAGGTGGTAATACTTGTAATTCCAGAACAGACAGACAGATCCCCCGGGCTTGCTGGTCAACCAGCCTACGCAGTCCCTAACCAATGAGACCCTATCTTGGAGAGCGAGGTGGACAGTGCCTTAAAAGGCAAGGTCTGTCTGCCCATCTGTCTCTCTCTGTCACACACACACACACACACACACACACACACACACACAGGCACACACACTCTGAGGGGTTTGGGAAGGGCAGATTTCTGAGCTGAAGGTTCTCTGAAAAGGGGACAACTAAGCTAGAGCTACCACAGAACTAACTCTCCATAACAGTGGACAGCAGGAATGTTGTGGATCCAGAACCCAAATCATCCTGAATTACCTTTAATCTCCATGACCATTAATTCCCCACCTGTGTTTCTAACCTCATAGTCTCCTGAATGCCGATCATCAACCAGAAACTGAAAGGACGTCATCAGACAGTAGGTGTTTCTACTTGGCTACCCTGCTACCCAATGATGTCCCCACCAGCACATTCCATAAACGCACTGACTGGTGACCACTTCCATGGTGGGCCGTGTCATCCAGGCAACCTGATTCCACGAGCCCGTGGCTCAGCATAACATGCCTCTTACTTCCTCTGGACAAGAGCTGTGTGTCACAGACCACACACCTGTCTCCATGAACAAGGAAGTTCCCGGGAGAGAAAGACTCACGTGGCAGCCTGGACAAGGACACATAATGGAAAACTACTGCCTCCAGCACTCACAGAGGGGCACTCACTGCCCTCAGACCCCAGGAAGGACACTCCGCAGCTATGACCTTCTCCCTGGGCAAGTAGGCAAAGAGCCAAGGGGCATGCATACACCTTTTCTAGATCAAATCCCAAATATGAACTTTCCCAACGTGCCCCGCCCAAGTAGTCCTGAGCCACTGTCCGCCTCAGTGGGCCCCTCACCCTCTCTCCAACCAAGGGCTGGCTAGGGGCTGCCTCACACTGTGTGGCTATTCACAGACAAGAGTGCAGGGCTGGAACCCAGAGCTTCGTGTGTGACAGAAGAAGAGCACGCTATGGATTGAGCTGTGTCCCCACCCCCAATCCAGTTCTTTCCCCCTCCTAACTGAAAATAATTTTTTTCTCACATGTTATATGCTGATTGGTTTCTTTTCCCTTCTCCCTCTGAAGGTCCCTCCCTTTCTGTCTCTCATTAGAAAATAAACAGGCGTCTAAGCAACATAGTAATAAAATGTAACAAGATAAGACAAAAGCTAACACGTGGGACTTGGGCAAAATAGGCGGGGAAGAGCCCAAGAGAAGGCAATAGAATCAGACGCACTGGTTTGCACACTCAGGAATCCCATACAAACACTAAACTGGAAGCCAGACTAGAGATGCAGAGGACCTGGGGCAGACCCTGTGCCTCTTCCACTCTTTCTGCCTCTTTTTCAGCAGGGGCAAAGGGCGGGGTAAGGGTGATGGCTCCCTGAGCTCTCAGGGGAGGGATTTGATGGAAACATTCTATTCAAGGCGGAGTGTTCTATGTATGCTCTCTCACTTTCTACATTGTGTCGGGCTATAGGTCTCCACATCTGTTCACTCGGCTGCAGGAAGAAGCTTTTCTGCCAATGGCTGATCTATGAGCACAGCAGAATACCCATTTCATTGCTACATTTCTTTTTAAATTTTAGGTTTGATTTAGGTTTAGTATTTGATTTTAGGTCCCTGGGCTGTCTTTTCTCAGGTTCTAGGTTGCCTGAGCAGTGCCAGATCCAATCTGGTTCTTACTGGAGACATGTCTGGTAACTCGGTGTAGCTAATCAAGCCTTAGGAAGAAGCGCTGTGTTTTATTAGAGCACTAGTAATGTGGAGAAGGCTGTGGCTTTACGGCAGAATAACTGTAATTTGAGGGCTATTTTTGGTTTTCAGGCTAGCAGTGGAACACAGTGCTTTATTCATACAAGGCAAGGGCTCAGCGCTGAGCTACAGCCCCGGACCCGACATTTTCTTTAAAAACAGTGATCCCAGCATTTGGAAGGCTGAGCCGGGAGGACTGCTATGATTTTGAAGCCAGACTGTCACCAAAAATAATAACAACATGAAAAAAGTCTAACTGAAATTCCGGTTGATGAACTCCAAACCCCAAATTTTTAAAATTCTTCCTAATCACTCCCTATAAAGGGCCAACAGTTCTCAGACTGTGGTGCCCAGGCCGCTGGGTGACATAGCCTCAGAGATGAATGGAAATCAGAAACCGACGGTAATTCTGGCTGCTAGGTCTGAGAACCAGGGACCCTAGAGGCTCCGAGGTTACCACAGCCTTCTCTGAAGGGGAATGGTCCGTCCACCTTCCATCTGACTCGAAGAGCTTGGTATGAGTATGACCCAGCAGGCCGTGCGACTGGCCGTCATCTGGGAATATGAAACCAAACCTTAAGTTCAGACTGGTGCGTCAATGCATACCTGTAACCCCAGTATCTAGGAGGCGAAAGCAGTCGAATCGGGAGTTCAAGGCCAACTATACCGTGGACTGGAAGCCAGCCTATCTTTAGAAAACAAAACCAAGGTACTAAGGAGCTGTTTGGTCATCTTCTAGAACAGGGGCTGCCACTGGGTCAGGGGTCTTGCAACATACACTGTGTTGGCAAAAGAGGGACTCTAAAGGCAGGGCTGGTCGCTCCCTGTCAGACCCGAATGTTTACCCAAACCTGGAGCAGGCTGGCACCCCCATCCTGTGACAGAGAGGGAAACATCAGCAAAAACACCGGGTCCTTGAATCTTCTCTGGGAGGCCAAACATTTCTGCAGATGTTATCGCTGTTTATCCCGTGTTTTAAAATGCCTGTGGTGGGACTCTGAAGCCAGAAGCTGGTTCAAAGGCAGATCAGTCTGCTTCCAGCAGGTCTGTTTGCTCCCCAAGACGGTGTCTCCCATGCAAGGACCATCCAGGCCCAGCCCTGCTGATCTCCCCAGGTCAGATTTGATCTGGTGCATTCTGACCATAGACACCCCCAAGTCCCTTCCTACTGGGTGTTGTGAGCACCCGTTTAATGACGTGACTTCGGCTTGCTCTCTCAAATGGGCTGTCTCTCCCTGTGAACTGGAGCACGTTTTGCTACTTCTCTGGTGAGTCTGTGTAGCCTCCACCCACTATTCATTCTTCTGCTTTGTGCTTGCTCAATACCTGTCACTCATTCAAGATAGCGAGCGAACGTCCTGTCCTATGGACTGCACAGACACTTCACTGAAACAGTTGTCTGTCTGCTCGCTCCCTCAGCACCAGGGACGGATCTACAGCAGTGGCTCTCACAACCTTTGGGTCATGACCCCTTCAGTGTTCGAATGTCCCTTTCACAGGGGTCGCACATCAGATGATATTTATGTTACAATTCGTAACAATCACAAAATTACAGTTATGAAGTAGCAACAAGATAATTTTATGGTTGGGGTGACCGCCACCTGAGGAACTGTATTAAAGGGTCTCAGCGTAAGGAACCACTGATGTACAGCCTCCAATGAACTACCTGATTTTATTCTTTCAAGAATACAGATCCTCTACAGGGGGGACAAGATGGCTCATCAGGCAAAAGTCCTTGCTGCTATGTCTGATAACCTGAGTTCAAGCCCAGAGACCCTTTTAGAAAAAGGACAGCCCCAAGTTGCCTTCTGATGCCTGTATACATGGCATGCATCCACCCGTACAGACACATACAATAAATAAATACAAAAAAAAAGTTACTCTCCCTACCTATCACAAATGAAAGTATTAAGTCATAAATGATTGTATTTCCCAAGTTCCATAGACCTCCACTCTTTTATTTTTTTAAAGTTTTTTTTTAATGTTTAGATTTATTTATTTCATATGAATACTCTGTCACTCTCTTCAGACACATCAGAAGAGGCCATCGGATCCCATTACAGATGGCTGTGAGCCACCATGTGGTTGCTGGGAATTGAACTCAGGACCTCTGGAAGAGCAGTCAGTGCCCTTAACCCCTGAGCCATCTCTCCAGCCCCACTCTTTATTTCTTAAAGACATTATTTGTGTGTATGTATGTGTGCATATGTGTGTTCATGTGCAAGTGATTGTCGAGAGACATGAAGAGGGTGTCCGATCTCCTTGGAGCTGGGGTCGTGAGGCGCCATGCGGGTGCTGAGAACTGAGCTATGGTTCTCTGCAAGAGCAGCAGGTGCTCTTAACCCCTGAGCGAACTCCTCAGCCCTGATTGTGGACTCACTCGCTCCTCACGTCGGATCATTACATGACTGGATTCCAGGGTGTTCGGGTGGGAAATGCCAACTCTAAACACCATGAAATGAAAAGGACCTCTGTAGAGTACAAGATCTCTCAAAAGCACCATCTTGGGATCCAGTATTCAGAAATGAGTATTTGATCATCACTATTAATAAGTTTCCTATGGTCATTTTCAGTCCCTTGGTAGATCAGAATTTATCTCTGTGACTTCAGTGTTCTAGGGAAAGCCATTCTGTATGGGGGGGGGGGAACAGAATAAAATAAAATGTAGGGCCAAGGAGATGGGGCAGTATTCTGCAGATCTGGTTAACTATGTATCTGCAGAGGACTGAGAGATGGGTTCTCCAAACACTCCAGTGTGAAGGAGAACGCTCAATGCCATCCCATGGGCTGGTTATGAGAAGGGTGTCTCATTCTGCGACCCATCACAATCACTCCAAGATCTGAGAAGAAGAGAGCCCTTAATAAATTAGTAATACTCATTGCTTTGTGGTCCTTTGAGGTTCTGTGGCCTGGTCTGGCCAAAAAGAAGGGCATGGTCTAGATTAGCCTTGAACTTTCTGCTCATCTCCTGCTTAGGTTGCCAAGCACTGAGGTTACAGTCATGGCCATACCTGGCTTAATGTGAACTCAGACTTCTAACTTCCCTAACCCTTCTATATGTTCTACACACACACACACACACACACACACACACACACACACACACACACACACTAACATCACAGATAAACCAAGTCAACTTGCAAAACTAGCTCTGAGACGTATCCATTTGGCTGCAGAAGTTTGAAGACATTTATGACGACCTCCAGACCTCCAGTAAAGACAGCAGGGTCTGTCCCCTCCCCCAAACTCCCTTCCCCCTTCTCCCTCCTCCCCCAAAAGTTTGCAAGGCAGAGAATCATGGCCCACGGCAGCTCTCAAGCACTTACTTCCACGGCATAGTGCAAAACAGAGGCAGCGGGATGTATGGACAAGTTTTCAAAAGGCTTGATGTGAGGCTTATCCCATCCATACTTGGAGGTCCACTCCACCATCAGCATGTGGTCAGTGAACGAAGTTCCAAAGACCAGCGTGCCGGGGTCGGGCTTCTTTTTTAAGACATCGGCTTTTGTGATAATGAGATCTTTGGCCTGTAGAGGAGAAAAGGAAAGAGCTTGGAGCCCACACTGCACTGGCTAGATGATCCAATGGCGATGGCATGACTGTAACCAGGTATGAGCAGAGTGTTGGGGACTTGCTGCAGTTAGTAGGGTGCTTGCAGAAGCCCTGGATTTGACCCGGCACCACAGAAAGACCGGAGGCAAGAGGTTCAGAAGTTCACCCACCTTGTCAAAAAAAAAAAAAAAAAAACAGAACAAGTCTCACACAACAACCCCAATATAATGCTCTTAACACTGAGAATCAAACAGACCCAAACCTGTGCTCAGAGTTCAGCAGCCAACTGTCCAGAATCTCTGCAACATGGCTGCCGAGGTGACTCAGCAAAATACTTACACCTGCCACCAAGTCTGCAAACCCGAGCTTGATCCTGGCACCCACATGGTGGAAGGAGAAAACCGAGGCCGGCAAGTTGTCCTCTGAGCTGTGCACAAGCGCTGTGCATGCATTCCCCCCCCCTCGGCCCCTCCCCCACAAACGATGAATAGCTACAATTAAAAATGTAAACCAATAATAATCTTAGAGCCGGGGAGGTGGCTCTGTGGGAAAGAGCACTTGTCGCTCTCACAGAGGACCCAAGTTTGGTTCCCAGCACCCTGCTGTTGGTTCATAACCATTCATAAACACTGTCTTCTGACCTCCATAGGCACGATGCATGCACACAGATATGTAAAGTCAAAACACACATTTACTTCACAAAACAAAATGAATCTAGAAATCTATTTTTTTTTTTAGAAAAAAAATCAATAATTCCTGCAATAATCCGGTGGTGTACACCTATCATCCTGGCACCCTGGAGGGCTGAAGTACAAGAAGAGCCACAAATATGAGGCCAGCCTGGGCTACAAAGAGAGTGCCAGGCTAGCCGAGGTTACATAGCACGGCTAACTCACAAACAGATCCCTGCAGCTGCTTTGGTTGTAATCCCACAAGAAGCAAACTTCAGGGCTGTGTGTGGGAGGTGTGCTGAAATGATTTAGGAAGAGGAGGGTCCGTTCCCCATTCCCACCAAACCCAAGTGGAACATCCCCCAAAGGAAGGGGAATCCTCCAGGGAACACAGCAGCACCGCTCACAGAAGGATCTCTAAGGACCAAGCCACTGCCCACTATGGCTTCGCTCCACCTCCCCAGAACATTCCAAGCACAAGTCTCCTGCTCCTCCAGATGCAGAGGCTGGCAGATGGGCACAGCAAAGAAGTACTCTCTCTCTCTTTGAAGATGGACAGGCAGAGAATGGAGCCTCAGATACAAACGCTGTCCTGGGAGGAGGAGACAGTAAACAAAAGCCCTCCTATTCAGCCCCACAAAAACAGGGAGGTAGAGAACAAGTGCCCTCAGCTGTTCCCCACAAAGCCAGCCTGACCATCACAAACACCCAAAGTCACCTCACTTCTGACCCTTAACTTGAGAACAGACATTCAACAACAACAACAACAACAACAACAACAACAACAACAACAACAACAGTAAATTTTTAAAAAGAAACTATAAAGAAGAAAGCTTTTGGTGGGGGCTGGGGGAGCGTCCGTCAGAGCCGCTTGTCACTCAGGCTGGCTCAAAAGCTCTCCATACAAAGACTCTGAGCTGTGCACACCAGACAAGCGCTCTGCCAACTGTGCTACTCCCCCAGCCCCCACCCACAGTTTCTGACCCTGAGATTATTAGCAAAGTTTCTCATAGGAAGACACGAAACAGGTCTGTCTGTAAGACGGACAGTGTGAGCTGACCAGTGAGCCCGGATCCTAGACACGACTTAAACACCGCAAAGCCAACGGACATTGGCTATTTAAAGTTTTATTTGTTGTTGTGTGTACATGGACACGCTATGTATGAATGCAGGCACACTCCACATAGCCGTGTGGAGCTCAGAGGTCAATTTTGGGATTTGGATCCCTCCGTGAACCACCGGTACCAGGGATCAAACATGGGGTGTCAGGCAGGCTTACCCAGCACTTACTTTTACCCACTGAGCCACCATGGCCCCGATTTCTTTTTAAATGACATGATCAATAATGTGAATGATTCTTCAAAGGACCAGGGAAACGTTGCTCTCCCAACCACTATAAACCAGCTCTGGCTTCACTCGAGGCTGGCTGCACACGACTCTTAAATCTTCACCAAATTTATAACTCTGCAGTACCGCTTCCTGACATGGAATGAACAGCCATCAGACAGCAAACAGCTTATCCCGAAAGCGGGGCTTTCTCTCCTCCCCTTACCCATCTACCTCCTCCAGGCAGCTGCCAAGATTACAGCTTGCCCACCCTGCTACTTTTCTCTTGAACTTTTAATAAAACTGTCTTCAAGCTTTAGGATAAACCGTAAGTAACATCATCAACCTTGAGGGTGCCCGATTTTCCTTTTTACTCAACATCAGCATTCTTTTTTATTATTCTTAGCACCTTTAATTTTATTTAAGCTTTAATTGCAGAGGCTCTGTGGCTCGGGGAACGCACAGAATGTTCCAAGACTGTCCGAGGTCCAGCCCCTGCTTCCTAGACAATGTGACTGTCAGTCAAGGACAGACATACAGGTTAGCATGGGATATCCACAACGGATTATCCATACCTCGATCTAGTATTTTTGAGCTACTCTGTGTCTATAATGCCATGGTCATTAGAAATAACCATCCTTGCTCTGCAAGCAAAGGGGGAGATAAAGAAATAGCCAGAAAACTAAATCAAAAGGTGGTTAATGCTTTGAAGAACCAAAGAAACTGAGGAGAAGGGGCAGGGAAGGGGACAGGATGTTGATCTTGGCTTTGCAGAGGCCTGCCTTGTGTATCTGAGCATGCCTGAATGTAGAGAGCAGGCAGGACGTCTACAGACCCAGGAGCAATGTATTTCAGGCAGATGGACAAAGTAGGACATAGCAAAGACCCCTGCTGCAGGAAGAAGAGGAATGAGAAAACAGAGGTGAAAGGACAGGGGTCCTACAGCCATTGCAGTTGGGAAAGACAAAGTGTGGACCAAGATAGATGGCTATGCCCCTATATACCAGCTCTCTAAGACCTCTCTGGCTGTTTTGCTGAGACCACAACCTTTGCCAACTCCTTCTTCCCAGGACGGTAGTTTGCTATAAGCTCAGTAGGCACAGGAAACCTCGTTCATACCCCTCTGCAAGCCCCTGCCTGTCTAGGGAGCAGGGATGCCTGCAGAGGAGAGACTCTCCTGTCTTCCCTGGAGGCTTAGTGATTGAACAAGCAAGCCAGCTGTGGTGAGATGTAAGTAAAAGAGTCTGGGCAATGCTGAGCTTTGTCCAACCTCACCAGGCTTCCCTACCTCCACACCAGTGATTTCCCAGGCCCGGGCCCCCAAGCCTCTGAGATCAACTTCGAGATAGTTCTTGATCCACAATCTGTCTGCCAAGCTAAACATCACTTTCGAAACTTCGTGAAAAATGTCTACTCAGCCCCAGCTTCTCGGAGTTCTGGGTCCATTGAAACGTGATCTGTGATCTAGCTCATGGTTTTTACATTTTCCCACAGTAAGGCGATAGCTCAGTGGGAAAGAGTACCTGCTGGGAAAGCAAGGAGCCTGGAGTTCAAATCCCCAGGTTAAGACAACCACAGTATCGTTTATATGGTTGTATGCTCTGAACGCCTCCTAAAATGCTTCCAGAGCCTAAGCTATAGGGGCAGAGCATTTGCTTACAGTGTAAAAAGTCCTGGGCACAACACCCAGCATTGCGAAAAGTAGACAAATAGAAGTGGGGCCCACCTACAATTACCCCAGGCTAGATCAAGCGAAGCATCAAAGCTGCTTAATAGCCAAGCTGAGACACAGAACACCTTATATTCGAGTTAGTGCTTTTCCTCTAGAGCTGGAGAGATGGCTCAGTGGTTAAGAGCCCTGACTGCTCTTCCAGAGGTTCTGAGTTCAATTCCCAGCAACCACATGGTGGCTCACAACCATCTGTAATGGGATCCAATGCCCTCTTCTGGTGTGTCTGCAGACAGCTACAGTGTACTCACACACATAAATCAATAAATAAATCCATTAAAAACAATTTTCCAGGTGTTCCTTCTGTTTGTATGAATCACAATCTTTCCCCTGATTGTTTCCCTCTAATTCCAGTTTAAACAGAAAGATTGCCCTATATCCAGTAACACAAGATGTTGTGGCCTTTATAATTTCACCAAGAACTTGAGACATTTCTTTCTTTGAGACAGTTTCAACAACTCTGGAGATCAAAGGTTAGGGGGTTGTTTTGGTTTTTTATTTGTTTGTTGTTTGTTTGTTTGTTTGTTTGAGACAGATATACTATGTAGCCCCAGACAGCCTTGAGTTCAAAGATCCACCAGCCTCTGTCTTCTGAGTGCCGGGATTAAAGGCAAGGGCTGCAGTAGAAGTGAGGTGGGGTGAGACCTAAAGACAAGGCTCGGAAGCTAAGAGCACCAGCTGCTCTTTCAGAGGACCTGGGTTCAATTCCAGCACCCACAATGGCAGCTCACAGTGATCTGTAATCCTGGCCCAAGGGAACCCACACCCTCTCAGGCCTATGTGGACACCGGTCACACATACATGTGGAGGGAAGACCCATGGAGTGCTTCCATAAAGTAAAATAAATCTTTAAAAAGTCAGATGGGGCAGTACACATCTTTAATCCCAGCATTTAAAAAGCTAAGGCAGGTAGATTCCTGAGTTCCAAGTCAGCAGGCCAGCCTGGTCTACCTGGTGAGTTCTAGGCCAGCCAGGGTTACACAATGAGATCCTAGGTCAGAAAGAAAGTGGGGGAGGGAGGATCTAACCAACCAGCGTTTGTACAGTGATGTCTAATATCACGTTCATTGGAAGAAAACAGGACAGCACAGTAACTGAGGAATAACACAGGGCATATTAAGAACCTGGAACCCACACCGTAGAAGGAAGAACTAACTCCTACAAGTTGTTCTGACTTGCGGGTGCCCACACACATACACAAAAGAAGTAAACAAGGGGTTGGGATTTAACTCAGTGGTAAAGAGCTTGCCTAGGAAGCGAAAGGCCCTGGGTTCGGTCCCCAGCTCCAAAAAAAAAAAAAAGATTCTTTAAAAAAAAAAAAGAAGAAGAAGTAAACAACCCATGTAAAAATTAAAAAGGGGGGGAACAATTTCCTGATCTGACATACACAAAGAAGCACCTGAGCACTTCCGTTCCTCTCTGCGCTGGAAGCTAAACTAAATTCGCCCTAAGCCTGGTGCGTCAGCACTGAGAAGCACGGGGCTTCCCAGGGAGCCCCTGCATGTTTCTGCTGCACTGAGAAAGATGGCGCTCATCTAGTCCGTGCTGTTTATAGAGCCTCTCTGAGAATCAATGAGGTCTGAAGAAGAAAATTCTACAGCTTTGGGGTCAATCAGAGGAAACTAAGACAAAGAGAGCTCATCTCTGGGGTCCATAGGAAGACTCCGAGGTAATAAATACAGCTCCTTAAAAGGAGATGGAGAGATGGCTCACCGGAAGAGTGCAGGCAGCTCTTCCAGAGGACCAAATTCACTACCCTGCACTGTGTCAAGAGGTTCATTACCATCTCTAACTGCAGTCCCAGAGGCATCTGGTCTCCAATGGCACTCATACATGTGCATGCATGCGCACGCGCGTAAACACACACAAAGAGACGACAGAGAGAGATGCACACTTAAAAATAAATTGTTGAGAGAAAAAAAATGAGAAAAACAGCCCACAAAAAGAGTAAAGGCACACTGTACAAGCCTGACTTCCAGAGCGCTCAAGCCTTGGTGGGAAAGGGGAGAGACAACCCCTCCTACTTACCCGATACCCACACACGCACCAATGGTGCCCTCTTACAATAACAAATAAATATATGAAAATTTAAAAATGACAACAGATTTTTTTAATTTTTGAAGAATTATATTTAAAAAATTAAAAAGGATGACTGCTTTCTCTGCCCAGCTGGAAAACTTGACCCTCACTCTAATGGGGCCCTGTCACAGTGGGAACGGGACAATAATAAGAAAAGGACCTAGGAGAGACCTGGGAGGCAACAATATATTAGCGGACAGAAAACTGTAAGAAGCAGGGATCAAGGCTAAGAGTGTGACTCAGTAATAGAGTGTGTCCAAGGCCCTGGTCCAACAGCCAGCACCATGCAAAACCAAGATGGTGCTTCCAATAAAACCCATCATTTTTATTCCCCAGATTATCGATACTGTCTCGGTCCAACACCAAGAACACACGCAGAGCAGGTCAAATTTCAATTAACAAATACACTATTTTCACTATGAACTCTATCTTGCACTGAATGCTTTGCATGAAAGCATAGTCTTTTCTTTTTCTTTTCTTTCTTTCTTTCTTTCTTTTTTTTTTTTTTTTTTTAGATTCCGACTTGTTGAATCATTTTTTTTAAAAGGTTAGCAGGAATTCAAGGCCAGCCTGTATATTTCCAGATCAGCCAGTACGACCCCAAACCTCTCATGTATTAGAGCTGAGTCCTGGAGGAAATTAAAGAACTGAGCCCAGGTCCCACTGACCGGTCACGTATGAATCACATGGGCATCTCGGAAGCCCTGCAGTGAAATTGCTTTAACGAACCGGAAATCACGCAGACAAAATCCACAGCACCTCACTGTAGTATATTTTACTGTCTTTTGGGTTAAAACAAATCGCTTGTGAGCAGAGGGCTTATCTTGAATTCACCATTCCCCTTCGAGTTCCTAGCACTGTCCCCGAACACTGAGTGTTCCTTCCCTGCGGTACAAAATTGATGAGTCAAGTTCCAGTGCCTCTCTGAACCCTGCCTGCCAGGATGTGAGGTCACAGGGACATTCTGTACTATGGGTGACAATTGACAGTGGATATCAGAGCCAGGAAAGTGGCAGAGCCAAGCACCCATGAAGATCAGCAAAACCCTCCAGGCTGGGGGCTGGTGGAGAAGGATAGAGGTTGATGAGTACTTAATGAGATCTTTCTCTCTCTCCCTCCAATAACTCCGCTGGGAAGCATGAGACCGTGTCAGACATACGCCACACGTTCAGATGGAAAGAAAACCCAATCCTGGTCTGTAAATGTATTCGGTGACTTTTTTTTTTTTTTAAAGGAGAAAAGGTACAGTGCCCTTTTCTTGGACAAGCAGAGCGAAGGGTTAAGCTGATGCAATTTAAAAAGCCACCTCGGATTCCTATTCATTAATTCGCTCTTTTCCATAAAATGTATGATTCATAAAACAAACAGCCTGCTGTCGGGTAAATTTTGCTCTGCTGATTGTAATCTCCAATGACTTTCTCCCCTCCCTGGCTGTAATTTAAAATTCAGCAACTCATTCGGTTTAAAAATTCCCCAACCCCTAATTTCAACCAGAAATGCATTAACTCAGTAACTTAACCACCACCCCACAGATGCCTTACCCTAAAAGTCTCGGTCGAAGCTTCTGATCCTCCTTCTTCATCATACGACTCGGCCGAATCTTCTAATTCTTCTTCTTCAGCATACGATGCCGAACATCCATTATTGCAGTCCTTAAAAATAAAAATAATTAAACCTCCATTAAGTAAAGCCAGGTGGGTCAATGCGGGGACCTGATCAAGGGACTTACCATCACAGAAGACAGAAAAGCCAAACCTGGACCGTCCAACACACAGGGCCAGCTCCAGCCGGAGTGACTGTCCCTCCCTCCCAGGTCTGACTTAATATATCTTCTAGCAGCTTGGGGAGGAGCTCCTTAAATTCCGGGTCAGCCCAGGAGCCAGGGTTCTCCAGCAATGAACAAGAAGGCAATTGTCTCCCGAATGTCCGAGTAAGTCGTCTAGACCGAGGGTTTAAGCCATTTATAGAGAGGTGGGGAAAAAAAAAATCTCTCGAGCGCGCTCAGCCTCGTGGTCTTGTCAATCACAGGCGCACAATAGGCAGGCTGCTTCAAGCTTGAGGGGACGCAGACTGGCCGAAACCATTTTCTCCACCCGCAGGGTCCCCTGTGCTTTGGCGGCGGCCAAAACATTACATTCGGAAAAACAAGACCTCTTGATACTGGTACCAATTAAATAAATAAAAGATACGGTGGTTCGGAATTAACTAGTGAAAGAGGCAGGCATTCATTCAAAAAGCTGGGAGCTAGTTTGCTAAATAGCTGGGAAGGAGGGAAGGAAGGGGTCGAAGACTGCAGAGGCAGCGGTCCGGATGTTTTGGTGGCAAAAATCTCCCCGTCATCCTCCAGTTTTCCTAGCCTAGACTCCAGAATCCCTGGCGACATCTCAGCCATCCCTAACGTGCCCAAGTTCCTGTGGCGACCCTCACGTTTTCTCCCCATATTCGACTGTGACCCCAACATCCCTGTAATGACCCCTGAATCCCAACAGTGATCCCTCGGTGCCCAATGGAGAGCCCCAGGATGACCCCAGAATGCCCCGGGGGAGACACTCTTAGCTCCTGAGTCCCTGGTCGCCTCTCGAGAGCACCCATGAATTACCTCCATCCCTGAGTTCCCTAGTGGCGACCTCCGCTGCGACCTAGCGTCTCCCAAACCCTGCATTCTCTGTGACAACCTCCGAGTTTTCCGCATCTCCGAGTCTCCAGCGGTGACCCCCCCCCCAAACACACACACCCTATATCCCTTCGCGACCAGTGGTGCCTTGCGGCTACCGGAAAGCCTAGTGGCGCCCTCCCGCAGTAACCCCCCGAGTAAGACCCGCAGGATGCTGGTCCTAGCGCCCCTCGCCCTTCGCCACGCAGGTACCTGGCGGGCCAGGGTTTCAGTTGCCCGGTACAAGTAGGCCATGACAAAGCTGCGGGCGCGTGGAAATGCGTGGCACAGCGGCGCTGCGGAGAGCCCGGGGCTGCAGTTCGGCAGGGCAGGCGATAGAGGTATGATGGGAGAGCCACCAGCAGGCACCCGACGCAGGGACGAGCGCAGCCTCTGCAGCATCTCCGCGTCACCGGTGCGTGCGGTCACGCATGGCTGGGCGCGCGCATCCAGGACCCAGGAGCACCCGCGCTTTACTCAGGAATTCTACCCAGCAGGGACAACTCGGCGACACATTAGCATCACAACGGCGCTGTCTGGACCAGAGTTTGTAGCAGGGACCAGCATTTGTGCTTGGGCTCTGGCTTGCAACAGACCTAGCTGTTGACCTCAAAACGTGAATCCGGTTCTCCAGGGCTCTGTGTCGCGGTTCGCACGACCTAGCTACCCTGCCGGTAGCCTCAGAAGCAATCACCATGTGGCTTATGCTTCAGGCAAAACAGCCGCCCTGCCAGCATGGTGTGGTGGTTGTCGGTGTGGAGGCTGACAAAGATGACTGACCCTACAGTGAGACCCTGTCTCCCACACAAACAAGCAAACACCAAGGGTTGGCATCCGCTTCCACAACCACTGCCAACCCCCAGGGACCCAACACCAGCTGGTCTTGAGGCCTTGCACTCAGGTGTTAGAAGCTAACTCCATTTCTGCCCTCGCTATCGATTTTTTTTAATATGAGTTATATAATAACAGGGCCTCCATTCTCCCTATTGTTCAGACTGGTTTCCAGAGTGTTAATACTTGTACTTCTCCGGGAAAATAAGATTGGTGTTGTTTAGACCACAAAGACCTTCTGAGAACCAGGTCATCGTGACTTGAAAGAAAACTGGCCCACCATGATGACATTAAAACCTTGTAACAACGTGCTTGTGCTAAACGCTTCTGATAGGCTCTGCTTGCTTGCAAAGGTCATAAAGGACCTACCTAAGAATTGCTCTGCTGCAGTTCAGACGCGGAGTCTTTCCTCTGCTAATGTAAGCTCTCCAACATGTGTACACAGGGACTCATAGTTAAAAATAATGCCTTCCCAGGAATACCGTTTTGGCATTTCTGACAGTGAGCTTCTATAGCAATATTAAAAAGAGAAAAAGAAGCTTAGATATATTTCTGGGTTCAGTGAAGGAAAAGGGAGAGGGGCCAGCTTTAGCCCCCTCTGCCCTCCTCTTGGGTGGAAAGCCCTGGCCTGTTCCAACAGCCTGAAGTGTTTCTCCAGTATGTATTTCTCATTAACTTTTTTTAATGTGAGGTGTATTTGTTCATAGTTACTAAAGTGCACAGTGGTTCCAGGGATTCTCAGTCAATGTCTCAGCTTACAGGCAGGGAGCCCTCCTCCTTCACAAAGTAGTAGTGGTCCCTGCATTGCCATGGGTGATCTTGAAATAGGAAGATGGCTTTCTGGGGAGAAAGCAGTTCAATCCGCCTGGTTCCAAAGTTCTTCTATTAAAGTAGCTAGACAGAGAGCAGCAGTCTTGGAGGCCCAAGAGGGTGGACCCTTCCCCTGGTCAACCTTGAACCCCGCCTGCTGTTTTCCAGGTAAAACTAGAAAGGGATATTTCACAGCTACCCTTATTTAGGATTTAAAATTCTATATGCAATTCTGGAGGCTCTCACCCATGTAGAATTACTTCCTCTTTCCTGATCAAGAAAAAGACAGAAACTGAGTTTGACCTCTTGCCCCAAAGATTAGAACTTTAAATATTGCTGTCTTCTCTATAAGGAGTTAGTCTAGGTGGGTCTGTCGGTCACCTGGCCAGGATGTGACCTGTCACATGAGGCTCTTCAAAAAGCTTCCAACTGACTTACGTCAAGATCCAACAGACCCACATCTTGGCTACTGTCGGCATCCGTTGCTGCCCTGGCGCCCTTGGGCATGCGCATTTTACTGTCCAAGTCCACTTCTGCTCTACCCAAATCGCCAGGAATTGGAAACCACCTAGATAACCACCAATTAATTAACGGATGGGATCATAAAATGTGGCACATTTACACAAAGGAAGGTTGTGGTTCAACTGTTAAGAAAAACAAAATGTGCAGGTAAGTGGATGGGGCCAGAAACAGTCATTCTGCTTGAGAAACACAGACCCGGAACGAGGAATATCAAATGTTTTCTCTTACACGTGGATGTTAGCTTTTAGGCTTTAAATAGGCATGCTCCTATGAATAACCAGAAGATGGTAGCTTGTAAAGGACTTGGGAGAAGAGGGGGGTCTTCCAAGGAAGAGGAAATCAAGCATAGTATTACAAAAAGACAAAGAGGAATGGATGGAATGGGGGAGGTGAGAGAAAAGGAGAGGGGGAATATGAGAAGATACTAATAACACTAAAGGCCACTTGAAAAGCCATATGGAAACCTACTACTATAGAAGCCCCCCCCCAAAAAAAAATACACAGGTGTGAGAGGAACTTAAATGGAATCACTATACAGAGGGAGCCACAACGCCCAACCAGATACCTTATGCCACCAAATAAAACCTCCAGTGCCAGGAATGGACTACATCCTATTGAGTAGTTGGCCAAAGGGGTCCGGAGGACTCTCCCAAACATCACGGGCTATAGCCAAGGCCACTGGTTACTCTCCATAACCTGATTGGAAGGCCCTGTTGCTGGAAACATAACTTGTATATGTCATCAAACATGTAGGCAGTCAGCCTAGCTGAAACTCTACCCCTCTGGACCAACATGCATGGTACTGAAAAGTACTTCTCGGACCACTAGAGGAGAAAAGGAATCACCACTATCACCCACCTGTGGACCATGAGATCCACAACAGAGACCGGACTGCAAGATGTAATGGTGAGATGGGGCACAAATGCTACTGTTGGATACAAAGTTGCCCAAATGCTATTGTTGGATACAAAGCTGGCCCCCAAAGGGCAGTGTTGGTGATTTTGTCCTAAACAGAACGAATCTGGCTTGACTCAGTAAACAGAAGGACTGTTATGGGGTAAAACAAAAACAAAAACAAGGTCCTAAGCTCAGCTTCTGACAGAAATCACCTATTGTGAGATTGTTTACCAGGAAAGCCATCTTGTCCCTTACTGACCTGATCCTCTGGCAAAGACATCAAGTTCCTGACTCATCCTGCACTGACACCTACACTTTTCTGGTCTGCACCCCTCCTTCTTTGTCCCCTAAAGGCTTCCTGCTCCATTCACACACCCACTCCCCTGACAAGACAGCCCAGCATTTTGATTCCTCAAATAAACTTTCTGCCCTCGCTTACCATTTCGGGAGTAACCAGCAACTTTTGTATTAGATTGAAAGGCCCAGTCTACGAGGTGGAACTCATTCATTACACTGTTGAAGTGGCCAAAACCCTGAAACTAGATAAGTCATGGGCCTAGAGGAAAACCTACTATTGTTCTGCTAAAGACACAGAACAATGAATGTTGCCTAATGACGTTCTGCCATGCCCATTGGGCACAGTATCACTTGGCTGCGTCAAAAGATCTTGGCAGTAGATGGGATTAATGCAGATCCACAGCTGGACTTGGATATAGATGGTGACTGACGCTTCAGTAACAAAGAGGAAAATTTGTGGTTCGACACCTGTCACTGTGATCAAGTCTGTTCATTTTTGAGACATCTCACTTAACTGATACTGGCTTCAAAGTTGGGTTCGAAGTCACTAAGTATTCATACTGCATGAACCTCTAATTCTCCCTCAATCACCTCAGTGCAGGAATTGCAAGATATTCATCCATGCTCAGGTTATGCTGTGTGCTGGGGTCAAACCCAGGCGACCTTGACCTCCATCTGCAGTGACTGAGTATCTGTTATCCCAGTATGGACAGGGAGCACTTGAGGTGGGAACTGCAAATTAATTCAGCTCTGCCTCAAAGGGCCTGACTCGTTCTTGCTTTTACAGTGCTGGTGTTTTCTGTTTTCTGGATGTATTCTTTCAACGTGTGTGTGTGTGTGTGTGTGTGTGTGTGTGTGTGTGTGTTTGCATTTTCTTCACAAACCTCTTAAATCCAATTGTCCCTTTTTTGCAAGAACAATCAATTAACACTCCATGACCTAATCTTTAAATCTCCTTACCCGGGCTCCTATAATCTGCACAGGGCAAGCCTGCTGAGAGGCAGTTCACAGATGACCTGGTAATGGGAGTCTCCTCTTCCCTCAGAACACCACACAAAATGTGTCATGGGGTGGCCGTGTAAAGACAGACTACATGGCCATGCAGTGTCACGCGGAAAATGAATGTGCTAAACGCTTCCGACACCCCAGGCTCCTTTCTCTCAGACCAGACACCTGAGCCTGCCCCTCACTCCCCCACCCTCCTGTGTGCTTCCCATTACCTCTGCACACAGAGGACAGCCTTACCCTGGAAAGCCTCCGGCCATCTTGAGGCTTTGCCGCAGGAGTGACAGATGGGCAGAGAAAAGGAGTCTAAGCAGAGATTAGAGATTTCAGTGTTTGTTAGGAAACACTTGGGCTTAAGTTTTGCATTTTACAAAAATAGATCCACATTTCCAGTTCTGAGTGGGAGACATTATTAAACCTAATTAAATGAGGCTAAAACCAAAACAGATTATCTCCTTCAAGACTCTAGAGAATATTTTATTTTACACGCTTGTCTCACTGTGTAGTCCTGGCTGGCCTCGAACTCACAGAGATCTGCCTGCTTCTGCCTCCTGAGTCCATATACCACTGTACTAGATGGGACTTGCTCTCTCTCTCTTTTTTTTTTTTTTTAAGATTTATTTATTTACATGAGTACACTGTAGCTCTCTTCAGACACACCAGAAGAGGGCATCAGATCTCACTACAGATGGTTGTGAACCACCATGTGGTTGTTGGGATTTGAACTCAGGACCTCTGGAAGAGCAGTCAGTGCTCTTAACCACTGAGCCATCAGAGCTGGAGGGATGGTTCAATGGTTAGAGCACTTGCTGCTCATGCAGAGGACGGAGTCTGGCTCCTAGCTCCCACATAGGGGACTTTCTTTACAACCACTTGTAACTACAGCCCCCAGGGGATCCCCTCTTGCATCTCCACAGGTTCTGCACTCACGTGCATAAAACCATAAGCAGACACAAAAGGAGCAGCCCAGGAGCCCCCGGTGATGACCACGTAAAGATAAAGGTGCTGCTCAAATCTGGTTCAGATTTAATGTGAGGAACTGCCTCCTAGCTCTCCTTGATGGTCTCTAGGGCAGCCCAGCCCAGCGACCTCTGCCTGTGCTGTCTCCAGCACCATTTGGCTCTCTCCAGGGTCTCCAGCGTTGCAGTCTTCCTGTGTCCACAGGAAAACGCGCCTGTGTGCTTTCTGTTGCTGTGAAAAATACCACAGTCAAAAGCAACCGTGGGAGTTAGGGTTTATTTGGCTCACATTTTGGGATCAGAACCCATCATTGAAAGAATTCAAGGCAGGGCCACCTTCCCATGGGTGACAATGTCCAAGATATGCTGGGCCCTCCCACAGCAATCAACAACCAAGACCGTGCCTACAGGACAGTCTGCAGGGAGGCATTTTCTCAGCTGAGGGTCCTTCCTCCTGGATGACTCTAGTTTGTATCAAATTGACACAAAGTAACCAGGACAGCAAGAAAGCAAGCAGGCAGGCAAGCCCCTGACATGTTTGGATGGGAAGGAGGCAGCGTTCACATCCTAGGCCACACAAACCTCTGCTATACTTTCTCCTCTCGTAATTTACATTATTCCCAGGAGACCCGAGATAATGAACATCAAGTACATATCAGTTACTTCCTGGTTAGTGTGAGGAAATACCTAACAGAAAGGAAGGGCTCACATCAGCCCTCCAATGAAGAGGAAACAGTCCGACTGTGGTGGGAAGGTACAGGCCAGGAACTAGGCTGCCAGTTCACGTTCACATCCGGACAGATTTGAATGTGACACAGGAAAGCTAGCTGGTGCTGGCTTTCCTTTTTTCCATTTTACTCAGTCTGGAAGTCCAGGCTGTGATATGGGTTATTCACAATCAAGGTGGGTCTACCCCTCCATCCCAGGTTAACAGTGCAGAGGCATGTCCAGGGTACCTACTGTTCTGGGTCCTTCTCAGTGTAACAAAGTATACAACCAAAATTACCCATCGCACTTCATAAACCGTTGTCACACTTTTCTGTAGGGAATAAAGAGGACCATATGTTGTCTCCCACTTGGGAATTCCAGCTTCTAATTGTTAAAACCACTTGTAGCCAGATGGGAGAAAATGTAGGTAGAGTCCAGGAAACTATCTAGGGGTTCACCAGATGGGAAGCGATGTAGGGAGAGGAGTGCATGGGAAGGAAAACCCAAGTAAGGAGGTACTGGGGGCAAAAGGGTGCAGTGGGAAAGGGGAAGGCAGAGTGGGGGAAGACCATGGCGGAGAAGTAGGGGAGCATAAAGCAAAAGTATTATGAAAATGCCATAAAGAAGCTTATTACTCTGTAAGTAATTTAATAGAAGGAAGGAAGGAAGAAGAAAGGAAATGGGGACGGAGGAGGGCACACATGTGACCACAGACAGCCTGCTATGCTCCCTGATGTGCCCTAGTCAACAAGTACAGAGCCTACAGACATGGCAGAACACGGCATGTCCATGACTGTCTTCCCAGTTCTAGGAAGCACATGCAGGGCTTATTTGCAGGAAGTGATCAACACATGCAAAGGTGGGGAGGTGCGACTGGTGGGAGTGGGGCTGTTGGGGGCGTGGCTGGTGAGGGTACGGCTGGTGGCCAATGATGATAAAAGATTCCCAGCAAACTGAGACATGGAAACATGGGAATTTGAATCACCAGAGTCTTCAGGGAACGGCTAATTGAAGGGTTCTTCTCATCAGAGTGCTCTATACATTCGACAAACCTTGGAAATGCAGGGAATCACACATGGACTGCATAGGAGCACACGCCTGTCATCACAGTACCTGGGACACACAAGCAGTAGAATGAAGTTCAAGGTCAGCTGCGGGGGTGATGACTCAAGTCTTTCCCAGCACTTGGGAAGTAGAGGCAGAGGGATCTCTGTTGAGTCAGAAAGTCTCTGTAGGTTCAGGACAACTTAATGAGACCTTGACTCAACAAAAGAGAAGTGTTTGGGGTCGGTCTGGACTAAATGAGGCTGTCTCCATTTTTTTTTAATTAAATTAATATTTGTATTCGGTAAGTCATTTTCGAGGTGTCCCTGGTTGTGGAGCTCTGTCCTCTGAGCATGACACAGCTGAGAGTCCCTCCCGCCCCATAGGCACGTGGTCAAGAGAGGTCTATTGAAGATGGTAGCTCACTGTAGGATGAGGCTTCAGCCAGACGGCTCTTGTGAATTGTCACGTAGGAGAAACTCAGACAGCAGCTGCCTGAATCACAGGCATTCGTGAAAGTCACCCTTGCTGTATCAACTTTTTCTGAGGAGCTGTGAGCAGACACCTCTTCACCCCCTACAGGATACCAAGCAATGACAGACCAAAGTGCAGACCCCAGAAGAGTCAGTTCAGTGACAACGCTTCTGAGCTCACCCACGGGAGCGTGGGTGACCCCAAACAGCTGCATCACCACCAAGTCCCATGTGTCACAGATGGCTGACTCACAGAGGCTGCATCCCAGAGGCCTGCCTCTCTGTAGCCTTCCCACACCAGGAGGGAGGACATGACAGCTAGACTCTCAAGTCCTGGGACCATACTGGAAGTGTCAATGGTACCTTTACCATTACCACAGCCCCAGGCTACCACTGTGTTGTTTCCTTGCCTGGGCAAGGCAGTCTCTACTCTAAACTGTGCATGGCCCTGAGGAAAAAAGTCACAGTACGTCCCTCACCCACGCTCTCATAAACCCCGATAGACTCCCTCCAATAAACTCAGTGGTTTGCACAATTGTTCTGGCAACCCTTTCATTCAACAGACCGATGTGTCCCATCAAACGTGACACAATCAGGCACCTACCACTCCTTGGGAAATCACGAAGTCCAGAGCAAACACCAGCAGGCTGAACGTGTCCATCAAGCTTCCTGGGGTGACAGCACCAAGGGTGTGCCTGGTCCTGGTGTGCTCTCTAGAACCTTAAATGCCACTGTCAGTTTGGGCAGGGAACTGTCCATCACAGCATCCCGAGGAGACACCTTGTTCCTTGGGTAGACACCTTGACTCTCAGGTAAAACTGGATCCCCGGCTTTTGAGGGTAAACCAGCAGAGAGAAGAATTGGCGTTTGGGCAAAGGCATTTTTTTAAGGCTTCTGAGGAAGAAAGAAGAAGCTTGCCGGGCCATCATACACAAGGCCCAGGGTTCAAGCTCCAGCACTGACAATCTTAAATGGTAACAATAACAACACCTGAGAGGCTGGAACGGTGGCTCAGTGGGAAAGAGCACTGGTTGCTAAAGAGCACTGGCTGCTCTGGCTGAGGCCCAGGTTCAGTTGCCAGTAGCAACGTGACAGCTCACAATCATGGGTAGATCCAGGGCTCCAACACCTTCCTCTGGCCTCCACAGCACCAGGCATGGTACACATGCAAACATGGAAGCAAAATGCTTATACACATTTAGAGACAGACAGACAGATAGACAAACACTGAGACCAAGGCTTAGCAAAGAAGATCCATGATGTAGGCTCCTCAGGACCACAGTTGAGCATCATGGTGGTAGTCATAGTTATCATTTTAATGGCTCAAGCTACACCTCAAAGGCTTGCCAGGAAGCTCCTTTGTCCTCTTCTGGCTCAAAAATAAATACGTAATTTTTAAAAATTTTTTCAAGATTTATTTTTAAACAGGGTGTCATTACATAGCCCTAGCTGGCCTGGAACGCAATATGTAAACCAGGCTACCTCTGAGCTCACAGATACACTCTTGCTCCTGGTTTCCGAAAACCAATGTTTAATGGGCACGCCCTACCATTCCTAGCCGAATGATTTATTTTTATTTTTAATTGTTATGAGCATTGTGTGCCTGTGTGTATGATTCTGTGAGTGCCTTCAGACCCCAGAAGAGGATGTTGGACGCCCCTGGAGTTACAGGCTTTTGTGAGCAACCAGACAAGGGTTCTGGGAAATGAGCTCGGGTCTTCTGTAACAGCAGTACATGCTATCAACCGCTGAGACTCTTTTCTTCTTTTTGGTTAAGAGGAGGGGCACAGTAGTAGCAAATGTGGTAACCCTGTTCCGCCCCAACTAGGAGTGGCTTCTCAGGAAGGCAAAGCTGGGAGGACATACAGGGATTTGTGGTGGCTTGATGACAGGAAGGCTTGGGACACAATGACCTATGCTATTCATTTCTTCAGGCCCTAGCAACTTTTGTGGCTTATCCCTTGGCGACGTGAAAGAAAAGCTCTGATGTTTTTAAAAGAGAGTGAAAAAAGAAACAGGAACCATGCTGCCAAGATGTTCCCTCCCGCAGATGTTTTCTGCCAGGCAAACCTTGGGAGAGATTTAAATAAAGGCTTACCAAGGACAACACCGCAGGCTAGAGACATGACTCGTGAGAGAGAAAGGGCATTCCCACCAAGCCTGACAACTGAGTTTGATCCCCCAGACCCACACAGTTTGTGGGCACTGACCCACCATTGATCAGACTGAATGTGTACCATAGCCACACCCACACATACAATAAACAAATGATCTCTCTTGAAAATCTCATTTTTAAATATCTTACCTGCCTCTGTCTTCACTTTGCTCTAAAACAAGGAGTCACTGTGAAGCCCCAACAGGTCTGGAGTTCAGTGTAGACGCTGTTCGAGAGTTGAGGACAGGAACTGAAGCCCATGAACGGGTTGATTATGCTCAACCAGTATATTGATTGGAAAGAAACCAAAGACAGATTCCAGACACTGGTGACCAGCTCTGACACCACAGGGTAAATCAAGGCAGGCAGATAGTGGGGGGTCAGTGCTGGGAGGGCTGATGGGTGTCGGTCCAGATTCCAACGGGGGCTGCTACCTATGGCAGCCATCAATTAGAGGAAAGAAAAGGGAGAAATCAAGCACATCCACACATACAAAGAAGCATTGAAGAAAAGGGCAAGCTCCAGCAACCTCACACATACAAGTACAGACAGACAGACATTCACACGTTGGATGCTCCAACAAGCAGGTTCCAAGCAATTCATATTATATATATTGTCTTTTTCTTTTCAATCTGTACTCCCTCCATCAAGACCCTGTTGACTGACAGAGCTGGCTTGGTCAGGTGGCTTCACAATGTCGGAGCTAAGTACAGAGGTACAGTGAAGGACGCCGTGTGTGTGTTTGTGTGTGTGTGTGTGTGTGTGTGTGTGTGTGTGTGTGTATGTGTGTGTGTGCGCGCGCGTGTGTGAGTGTGTGTGGATGGATAGATAGATAGATAGATAGATAGATAGATAGATAGATAGATAGATAGATAGATAGATAGATAGAAAGAAAGATAGACAGACAGACAGACAGCTCTAGCTCTTGGTGGTGCCTTCTTGGAATTTGGCAGGAATTTGACATGGGGCTAGGACAAGGAAGCAGACTCAAGATGAATACAATATAAAAGGAAGTGTTCTTTGTATCTTGATGGGTCTTGTTGAGACCCTGATTACAGTAATCATGGGGCCTTTTTCTACACTTAGTTTGTTTCTTGACTACTCCATTTATGCCTTAGGACTGACCATATTCTTTTTTTTTTTTTAAATGATGGGGTTTTTTGTTTGTTTGTTTGTTTGTTTGTTAAAGATTTATTCATTTATTATATATAAGTACACTGTAGCTGTCTTCAGTTACACCAGAAGAAGGCATCAGATCTCTTTAGAGATGGTTGTGAGCCACTATGTTGGTTCTGGGATTTGAACTCAAGACCTCTGGAAGAGCAGTCAGTGCTCTTAATTGCTGAGCCATCTCTCCAGCCCGACCATATTCTTTGTGTGTACCTAGAATGATATAAAAGCAGACTGGAGCAGAATAAAACCACTTCAGCTTCAGAACTGGCCGGGGTCATGTTATAGTGTTGTCTGATCGTCTCTTTCTTTCCACTCCTCCCTCACGTTGAGATGCTGTTGACTGACTGAGCTGGCTTGGTCAGGTGGCTTCACAACGTCAGAGCTGAGTACCACGGTAGAGTGAAGGAGATGGTGGGAAAAGGAAGCACACGTGAGGGAGAGTTTGGGTCAGCAGTGAGTAAACCCTGTAAGAATGGGCAGGGAAATGGTAGGATGCTTTTTGTACGTAAGCTTAAAGGTATGCTAAAGTCTAGAGGAGTCGAGATACATCAAAAACAGCTTACCCAGTGTCTGATTTTTTACAGAAATCTGTCCTTGGTTCCCTGAGGAAGATATGATAAGTTTACAGACATGGGAGAAAGTGGGAGAAGGGATAAACGGGTACCACACAACATATGGTCCTGAGAAAATTCCCGTAGATGCTTTTGGCCCTTGGACCTTTAATTAGAGATATCTTAGATCCTAGACATGAAACTATAAAATTAGGTAAGATATTAGAAGACAAGGGTGGTGAAAGCAAGACGATGCTGTCCCTTCAGCACCTCCTATTTCTGAGGCATCAGACAAGGCAGGAAAGAGGGGTGATGAGCTCTGGATCCCAGAGACAAAATTGAATTGAAGGAAGAGGCTGCTGAATATCATAATGAGGATTGGCCTCCTTTACGGGATTCTTTTAAGTATTTTTTTTTTTTTTTTTTTTTTGCATTTTAAAAAATAGAATTGTATATTCATTTCAAAAACAAACAAAAAACAATTAGCTGGGCTTTTGAAAGATTTGAGGACGTTCTCAGAGAACAAAAGGGCATCAGAAGCTCAGATTCTGAGGTTGAGGATTTGGCCCAGTGGTAGAATGCTTGCCTAGCAAGCGCAAGGCTCTGGGTTCGGTTCCCAGCTCCAAAAAAAAGAGAAAAAAAAAAAAAAAAAAAAAAGGGGAAGAAGCTCAGATTCTGAGGAGGACGTACCAAGAGTAGAGCCCAAAATGGAAGATTTTTGCCTACTCTGGGGACTCTAAAGAGCAGCAGGAATGAACGGAAACCTCTTCCCTTAAATGCAAGTGTTACTCTGCTGTCACCTGTTCAGGCCGCACTGAAACAGGCTGTAGAACGAGGGGAGGATGTACAAGGATATGCTTTGCAATGCCTAGGGTTTGAAGCACAGCCTTAGCAGGGGAACCCTGTTAGATGCAACACTCCCATTCCTTTTGAACATCTAAAGGAAATGCAAACCACCTGTGCTCAGTACGGACCTACTGCTCCATTCACCATGGCTACATTGGATGGCCTGTCCACTGAGGCTCTTCTGCCTGCAGACCGGAAACAGCATGCTTGTGGGGAGGAGATTATCTGTCATGGAAAACGAAATGTTTTTGAAAGATGCCAGCAGACAGCCTCGTCGAGCGTTAGAGCTGACAATCCAGTTACTTATGAGATGTTAGCAGGAGAAGGTCGATATGAGGATACACAGAATGGGCTACAATTTAATCCTGGTACTTACGCTCAAATTGGTGCCAGTGCTCTAGGGCCTGGGATACTTTGCCTAATAAAAGGGATTTGTCTCAAGATATCTCAAAAATAAGGCAGGGATCTGATGAGCCTTTTCGGGAGTTTGTGGAAAGGCGGATTAAAGCATCAGAGAGAGAGAGAGTTTGGAGATGCTAATGCTTCGATGCTTTCAGCCAAACAATTGGCTTATGAGAATGCAAACTTGGCCTACCCGGCCACCATAAGACCTTACAGAAAGACTGGAACCATTACCACTATATTAGATTATGTCTGGTCCCTCTTACAAGCAGGGTGTGGCCATAGCCACCGCATTGCAGGGAATTGCTGTTATGTTTCAACAGACTGGAAAAGGGAAGTGGAGGGTCAATGGGCCTCCTGGAAGTTGCTTTGGGTGTGGACAGATAGGGCACCAAGTGAGGAGTTGTCCAAATAGAACTCAGAAAAAATAGTGAGGAAAAAACCGGGACTCTGTCCTAGACACAAGTGAGGGCTGCGCTGAGCTTCTGAGTACAGGTCTAAGAGAGGTAACTTAGGAAATCCTCTCCCTTAGGGAGAGGGGGCCAGCCCCAAGCCTTGAAACAATGTTACTGGGCAATGTAGTTCGTTCCTCAGCAAAACAATCCTTTCAGGATCTCTTCCAAGCCACGCCAGGCGGCGCAGGACTTGACCTCAGTTCCCCCACCTACACAGTATTGTAGGGGATGCAGGCGCTTCCTACTGGAATATATGGTCAGTTACTGTCAGGAACTGTAAGATGTTACTGTGAAGAAGCAGAGTCACTGTGGCAGGATTGATGATTGCGCCAGGAGTTACAGATGCAGATTACACTGGGGAAATTAAAATTATGACTTCTGTACCTACACATAGTTCTGTCACTCAACCAGGACAGAGAATTGTTCAATCACTCCTTATACTGTTGGTTATGACAACAAATAAGGTTAAAACTAAGGTTCAAGGAGCAAAAAGGATTTAGTTCTTCCGATGCTTATTGGATCCAAGCGATAAAAGCTGAAAGACCTGAACTAGTTTTAAGAATAAATGGAAAAATATTTACAGGGCTGCTGCAATCAGGGGCAGATGGATCTGTAATGACCTCTATTCATTGACCTGGATCTTGGTCTGGAACTACTGTTACTCAATTACAAGGGATAGGGCAAAGTCAGAGTCCTGAGCAAAGCAGTGATCTCTTACACTGACAAGGAGGGTCACCAAGGATGTTTTGAACCTTACATGGTTTCTCATTTGCCTGTTAATTTGTGGGGAAGACATGTAAAGAAGGACATGGGAATCCTTTTATACAGTCCAAACAACAAAGTTACACTAAAAATGTGTGATTATTCCAAAGATTAGGAAAACAAAATCAGGGAGAATTAGAACCCATTCTTGTTACCCCCAGGAAAGGAAAATCAGGTCTAGGGTATTTTAATGGAGATGATTGACACTTCATGTAGAAAAAAATTACTTGGGAAAGTTGTCTTCCTGTATGGGTAAATCAGTGGTCGCTTACTTCAGAAAAAAATTCCAGCCACTCAACAGCTAGTGCAGGAGCAATTGCAAACTGGACACACTGAACCTTCTAGTTCCTCCCTGGAATTCACCTAAATTTGTAATAAAGAAGACGATCAGGCCAGTGGTGATTATTGCAAAATTTACGAAAGATTAATGAAACCATGGAACTTACGGGGGCATGACAACCTGACTTGCCTACTCGAGCTGCTGTTCCAAAAACATACATGCACAATTATCAGAGATTTAAAAGATTGCTTTTATACTACTTTGCATTCTGATAATAGCAAGTGGTTTGCATTTAATGTGCCTGCTTGTAATTCTAAATAACCCATGAAGTGATATCATTGGAAAGTTTTGCCTCAAGGACTGGCCAATAGCCCTACATTATGTCAAAATTGTGTTGCTTCTTCAATACCAGAGGTTAGGATTTTGAATCCTTCTGTGTATATTACTCATTATATGGAAGATATTTTATTGGCTGATCCCTCTGAAGGAGTTTTACTATAAGCTTTATTTTTTTAAAGATTTATTCATTTATTATATATAAGTACACCATAGCTGTCTTCAGATACACCAGAAGAGGGTATTGGATCTCTTTACAGATGGTTGTGAGCCACCATGTGGTTGCTGGGAATTGAACTCAGGACCTCTGGAAGAGCAGTCGGTGCTCTTAACCTCTGAGCCATCTCTCCAGCCCTACTATAAGCTTTAAAATCTTAGGGATTAGTTGTTGCTCCAGAAAAGATTTCAAAGACAATATCCTTTTCAATATTTAGGACATCAGTTATATCCTAAACAAATTGTGGCATAGAAAATTCAAATAATACTTGCTTTAATTGATTTTCAAAAGCTGTTAGAGGATATTAATTGGCTAAGCCCTCATCTTAAGTTTACCCCAGGAGAACTTAAATCCCTGTTTGATATTCTCAGGGGGGATGCAAACCCTAATTCCCCTCGGCAATTAACTGATGAGGGACGAATATCTTTGCAGAAAGTAGGAAGCTGTTAGCCAACAGCAGATACGTTATATAGACCATAACCAATTGTTGGCTGTTTGTATTTCTGCTACTTCTTATGTGCCCACAGCAGTTCTTTGACAAAAGGGACCATTCATGTGGACTCATCTTTCTTCGTCTCCAAGTTTTAACACCCTACTATGAAGCTGTTGCTGTGTTAATACAGAATTGTAGGATAGAGTCAGGAAGTACTTTGGGAAAGAACCCAATGAAACATTCATTCCTTATTCCAAACAGCAATTAATTTGGTTATTGCAGAATACTGATATTTGGTCTATTGCATGCACAAACTTTTCAGGCAAAATTGATAATCATTATCCGAAAAACAAGTTGTTACGATTTGCCTCTATGCATGCTTTTGTATTTCCTGTAAATTTGCACATGCAACCCATAGAGGATTGCTTACTTGTATTTACAGATGTCTCATCTAATGCAAAGGCAGCATATGTAATTGGATTACGTGTTCATTCTCTTGAGTCCCTACCCCACCCCACTTCAGCACAGATAATTTAATTATGTGTGGTAGCTGCTATTTTTGAAATGTTGAAAAATCAAGCTTTCAATTTGTATACTGATAGCTACCAATATATAGCTCACGGTTTACAATTGCCTGAAATGGTTAATTCTGCAATTATTTATGCAAACACAACGTGCTGTTCCTTACTTTATAGGACATTGAAGAGCTCATACTGGACTGCCCAGATTCCTTAGTGAGGGCAATGCCACAGCAGATTTGCATACCAGGCAGATCATAGGCCTTACACAGGAATAATTGGCCAAGCGATCTCATTCTTTACATCACCAAAACAGTAAAAGCTGGGGACAACAACTTGGTATTTCTAGAGAATGTGCACATCTAATTGTAAAGACTTGCCCTGAATGTCCTCAACTTTTTTCCATACCACATAATGGTGTTAATCATGGAGGACCTGTACCTAATCAATTACAGCAAATGGATGTTACTTATATTTCTGATTTTGGAAGATTAAAAATATGTACACATGACTATTTAGACCGTCTCAATAGTCAGGCTTACTTGTTGCAACTGCTTCAACAGGAGAAGCAACTAAAAATGTAATTACTCATTGCCTACGCTGCCTCTCTGTATTGGGTGTTTCAAGTCAGATTAAGACAGATAATGGAACTGGCTATTGCAGTCAAGCATTTGGGACTTTCTGTCAACAATTTAATATTACTCATATTACTGGGATTCCTTATAATCCCCAAGGACAAGATATTGTGGAACGGGTCCATGGAACTTTAAAACAATTATCTTTGTTAAATAAAAAAAGGGGGAGTTACGTCTCCAAACACACACAAAACTCTTTAAAACATGCTGTTCTTATTTTAAACCTTTAAAGTTTGGATGGTCATGGGCGTTCAGCCGCTGAGCGATTTTTGTCATCCTCACACTCCCACTACATATGCTTCAGGGAAATGGAAACCCTGTGCTCACGGGAACCGACGGTCATGTTTGTGGCTTTTCACAGGGAGGAAGTAGAGCATGGTGGCTGACAGAAAGGCTGGTGCGGCAAATGGCACAATCCCATGCTCCTGCTGATCCCCTTACTGATGATGACAATGGTTCCTGCATAAAAGGACATCTGCTAGGCCTGTGTTCCCGACCCACCACTGATACATCCAGCAGTGTGGTCCAGACCAGAGATTCTCGTGACCAGCAATACCCAAACTTCTTGGATCACCCTGGACAGGGGAGTCAACTTATAATAAGACCACGACTTTCAATGCATTTGGTGATGGGATTGCTGTTTGCTTCGTGAAGAATAGTACAAAGGATGGGTGTGTTTCTGTGTTCGCGCAAATTTGGAAGGAAAACGTTTCACAAAGCATAGAAATGGGCGAGCTTAATGGGAATCTGCCCCTGATCCTCATGAGATATGACCTTGTGGGTCTGAAACCACAGAAAATGGGGAACTGGCATTTAACAAAATTGTCAAATGGGAAGAATGTTATAATCAACCACCAATGTGGTTTAATGCTTCTAATAATATGCAAATTATTGATCGGGCAGTGAATCAATCGCACACTGGGCAAAAGGAGATGTCCATAGGTCTTCGGTAATCTGAAGCAGGCCATTCCCAGCAGCATATCTGGAAGTTAGCTGCAGCTCTCTTTGAAGTTACGTTGGCTATAGACAAAATTGGGACAGGTTCTGGGTTTGGAACAAGTGTTCGTGCATGTGTTGAAGTTCCTGATCTTTTATTAATTGGTCATGTTAAGATTACTTTTGTTTCTCTTATGGTATTTAATGTAAGCTGTGTTAATTACACACTTTCTAATTGTGTTAGTGCATTGATATCTGGCATGTCTTGTCTACCAAACCAACTTTTGTTTTATTGCCTGTGAGTGTAACAGGACCTTGGTATTCTGCAAAAAGCTTACAAACATTGGAAAAATCGAGTCAGTCTTTAAGTAGAAGCAGGAGGTAGCGGGCTTGGTTATCACTGGTACAGATGCTTTCATTACATCACTGGCCAGCACCACCGCTTCTGCAATCGCTTAGACACAAGAAATTAAGACAGCCGTTTTTTGCTCATCATTTAGCAAGAAATGTTACTAATGCTCTGAATATTCAAGATTTAGATAGGCGTCTAGAACACCAAATTGGTTCTCTTTATGATACCGTTCAAATTATTGGAGAGGAGGTTCAGAGTTTAAGAGTAAGAAGCCGGGGTTGGGGATTTGGCTCAGTGGTAGAGCGCTTACCTAGGAAGCACAAGGTCCTGGGTTCGGTCCCCAGCCCCAGAAAAAAAAAAAAAAAAAGAGTAAGAAGCCATGTTGAGTGTCACATGAAATACCAATGGATTTGTGTCACTTCTAAAATTTACAATGACAGTCACTATAATTGGGAGTAAATTCAAAGACACTATCAGGGTATTTAGCATAATTCTAACACCTCTCTGGATGTTTTAACTTTGCACAACGAGATTATGAATTTAAAGAATGCTGTGGATACTGCTGATAAAATTATTTGTGGCTTAAGGTCAGTATTTCCTTCTTGGTCAAGCTTCAAGAATGGCTTATTATATAGCTTGATCATGTTGGCCCTTCCTGTCCTCGGAATACTTTTATTCCTGCCCATTTCGATAAAACTTGCCTTTAACAACATCAACATGTTTGCAGCCAAGATACATGTCTTGAGGCAGAGTCATTAATTTAACAGGCTGGCAGTCAATGGTGGGTAAGATTTCACACAGAGCCTTACCTAAGACAGAAATGCATTGGTTGGTAATGCACATTCCATGATGTGTAAGGACGGCATTCTTGTCAGAACTACCTTAGAAAAATGCAGTCTTGTTTGTAAAATAAAAAAAGGAGAGATGTGGAGAGCTTTCAGGGCCCACTTCTAAGAATTTGACATTGGGCCAGGACATAGAAGTAGTCTCAAGACAAATACAGCTAAGAAATGTGTTCTTTGTATCTTGATGGGTCTTGTAAGACCCTGAATACAGTAATCATGGGACCTTTGTCTCTGCTTTGTTTGTTCCTTGACTTCTCTGTTTATGCCTTAGGAGTGACCATATTCTTTGTATGTACCTAGAATGATATAAAAGCAGACAAGACTGACTGGAGTTATGTTATAGTATTGTCTAATTGTCTCTTTCTTTTTCTTTTTCTTTTCAGTCCTCACTCTCTCCCTCAAGACCCTGTTGACTGAGCTAGCTTGGTTTTATACACACGCGCACACACACGCACACACAGTTGGTGGGTAGAAGGAATGATGTTCCAACAACTTTGTTTTTTCTCCCGGTAAAATCTTTCAATCAGTATAAAATCATGATGGTGATTATGTTTTAGTTCCAGTGAATGATTATGAAAAAAACAGCATGTTCTCCAATACCTTTGAAAAAACATTACATAGTACAGGTTAAAAAAAAAAACAAACAAATTATTCCCAAGAACCTACGTGCATTCATAACTAAGCAACTTGTTATAGATTAACAAAGTATGAACAAGCAAGGTAATTCTCTCAGACTGCTTCTCTCACAGGAAGGCAGCAATTTGCAGTTACGAAGAAAGGATTTTGTAATTTGTCCTTTTAAAAATCAGTCATATCTACTTTAAGTCCACAGAATGAATCATAGCAGGAAGTCGGGGGCATAAATTGGTATAAGAAATCAACCATCACCAGCTGAGTCACAGTGAGAGTCACGTCAGCCAGTGATGTCATTGTTCTTGTTCCCTGACCATAAAAGGCTCCTAGCTTAACTAGCAAGAGTCTGTCTTTCTGAACTTCAGAGTATGCCCTAAAATTTTCTACATCAAGCCAGTAGCAAAAACATCTTAACCCAGTTTCACTAACAATTTTACTTTTCCAAATGTTTTCTAAGGGCGGTGGTCATTGCTGACAATGAACGTCTCTAAGTCCTTTCCTAGGGTGGTGATCTGGTCGCCCAGCAATGCTTGACAAAACTCAAGCATCAATGCTGTGAATGCCAGAGGTACACCCCAGTGAGGGACAGGAAGCCCCCCTTAGCCTTTTCATATAATTCTTAGATTAGAGGGATGTGAGGGCAGCAAGCAGCAGAACTCCATAACTGCCTAAGTCCTCAGGACACATGGTCCTCAGCGTTGTTCCTCTCCAAGGTACACCCATCCAGACTGTGTTAACTGGCCAGATCAGCATTCTATAAAGCCATTGGTTGGTCCTCTGCCATGGCTCTCAGCAGGAGTGGTTTCAGGACAAAACAGTGAAGCCAGCAGGGGCTGTGCAATTGTACATCTCCTAGTGTACAAGGTAACGGATTGCTTCCTGGCACCAGAGCTCCACCCTAAACCAGGAAGGTCACCAAGTGGAGGGCAGGGCATTTTTCTTTCTTCTCTTTTCATTTTTTTTCCAGATTATAATCCATGATACCCCCACTCTCTTTCCTCCCATCAAAGCCTCCCATCTGCTGTCTGTCAGCAGAGGGTCCCTGACCCACGAAGCAAGCAGCTGGATGTCTGCAGCTGTGTTTGTCCAAATGGTGGGTGTCTCTAGAAAGTCAGCACTAGTATCTCACTGCCTAAATTCTTTCCATCCTCCGCCTCAGTGTGGTGGCCCAGGAGGTGCCTTGGGTGGGGTTACAATCGGGTAAGATAAAGCCAGGCAATACTGGGGTGACAGATTAGCCTCTGGGACAGGAGACATGCGTTCAGCAAACTGTCTGTCACAAAAGTTTTGTTCCTGAGGCACTAAGACGCCCAGCAGACTCGGGAGAGGAGCGGTTACTCTCCCTCCCCACGTCCCCTAATTTCCCCGCCTCTAACTGTACGGAGGGAATAACAGAGCAGTGCCTTGCATCCAGTGCACCTCCACAAGGGTCTGCTGCCTCCAGTGTCCCTCTCTTCAGTACCATGGTGACAAGCAGGACTTACCTCTTCAGAGAATGGGACAACGGAGGTCTTTAAACCAAGGGCCTCGGCCCTGCTCTGTCTGGCAGTCAGGATGCAGCCCCACTAGCAGGGCACACAAACCCCACTGTGACTGGAAGTGGTTCTCAATGCGGCGAAGCTGGAAGAAGGGACAGGGATTTGTGGTGGCTTGATGACCCAGGAGGGCTTGGGACACAATGACCTACACTACTCATTTCTTCATGCCTGAGCAACTTTTGTGACTTACCCCTCGGCGACGTGAAAGAAAAGTTCTGATGTTTTTAGAGAGAGCAAAAAGCATGGATGAAAAAGGAAACGGGGACCGCGCTGCCAAGATGTTCCCTCCCGCAGATGCTTTCTGCCAGGTAAACCTTGGGAGAGACTTAAATAAAGGCTTACCAAGGACAACACTGCAGGCTGGAGACATGACTCGTGAGTGAGAAAGGGCATTCCCACCAAGCCTGAAAACATGAGTTTGATCCCGCAGACCCACACGGTTTGTGGGAACTGACCCACCACGGGTCAGACCGTAAGTGCACCATAGAGAATGTGCACCCTCATGCACCTGCACGCACACACACACACACACACACACACACACACACACACACACACACACACACACACACACACAACAAATATTCTTTCTTTAAAATCATGTTGTAAAAATCCTTATCTAGCTCCTTTTCATTTGGCTTGCAGACGAGGTCACACAGTGTCTCGTTTACCTGGAACTCAATGTAGACCATACCGACCTTAAACTAGAGGCAATCCGCCTGCCTCTTACTCCATCGTGCTGCCGTGACTCCAGTCATGCACCATCATGCCTGACTTGATTGACATTATCTTCTATTTCAGAATTACAAGACACTTCGTTTCACAAACTAGAATGCTTATCAGATGGAACTGATTGGTTAACATATCTATCAGATGTACAAACTGATCGTGTTACCACCAGAAAAATAGGCTGATAAGGGCTTGGGAAGGTGGCATGGAACTTAGGCGTGACCGACCGACTCCATTTTGATTTTTAGCCCGATCAGTATCGATGGGGAGTTGACAACAGTCATTTTGTCTGACTTTACCCAAAAGGTTGGAGCCTGAGAGACTGGCTCCGAAGTCTCTCTGTGTGGGGGCCCCCTTTGGAAAGTACTGCAACTTGAAGAAACCAGTTCAATCCCACATTTCGTAGAGTGTGGATGGCTGCCTTCTTTAGCTCCAGAGCGGTGACCTCATTCCCTCTTAAATGTCTAGTGTCTGCTATGTTGTACGACAAATGTATGAAAACTGGCTAATCATGCAAACCTGGTGGGGCAAGTGGAGCCCTGCCGCCAGATAGAAACCAGGAAGGTTGAGGGGATTCAGAAACCCCTGTAATTCTCCTACCTGAGAATGGTAGGCGGTTCATCTACTCCTGACCCAGTTCCTGCCCTGGAGCACGTGATCCTGACGCCCCACAAGAGGATCTTGACAACTAGTCACGCAGCACAGAACACAGAGTTCTCCATATTAATGAGGTATCTAGATGGCCCCTCCAGGGTTTAACCAATAAGCTTCCCTTCCCTGACATTCCTTCCTGCAAAAGGTATTTAATCTCTGGTCCGCCCTGAGTAAGCTGTATGCACCCACCGTTTTTATCATGAATAAACAGTTTGGACAAACAGGGACTGTCTCTCTCATCAAGAACCTCCTTGGGGAGAAGCTTTGTCATACAGAGCCCCACTGACTAAATCTCTTACGGAAGGCGCCTCTGCACTATGGACACTCATCCCTCATCCCTGAGCTAAGCCAGAGTTCTCCCTCCCCCAGCCCAGGACTCATCACTGGCCCACCGGCGCCCTACATTCCCAACTCCATGTGGTTCCCAGAGGCACCTACGTGTCAGGAACCCCATATTTGCCCCCAGCCTGTGTTGGCTCTCGCCCTGTGGTTGGGGGCCGCCATTTTAGGCTGTGTCCCACCGCCCCTGAGTATGTCTTTTGTGAGCCCAGAAACCCGCTGCCTGTGAAGATGGATGTAGCCTAGCACATCCCCTTTCTCACACGTTGTTCACACACCTCAGTAGTGTTGGAACTCACAGACCCACAAAGCCTACCATGGTTTTGTTTAAAACAAAGACCAAGCGTGATGGTACACATCGTCAATCCCAGCAGTTGAGAGAGAGCGGAGGGGCACAGCCGGCCTGCATTCCCTGGGCACCTTTAACCCCAGTACTCAAAAGGCAGAGAGGCAGGTGTGTTGGAGCCTGGTCCACAGAGTGAATCCCAGGCCAGCCAGAGCAACTCGTTGAGACTCTGTTTCAAATGATCAAACGAAACAAAAGTAGGTTTTAAATGTAGCTGTTCCAGTGGTAGCTTTAGGTTCACTGAGGTGGTTCGGTACACTGCCTCTACCTCTTCACAGGATGCTTTGTGTGTTTTCTTGTTTTGGCTTGTGGCAGCTTGTGGCTGTACCTATGAGCACTCTGACTCTGACTAGTTGTCCGACCCAGGTCCCTCTGGGAACCATGAGGAGTCAGGAATGTAGGGGGCCCGTGGGCCAGTGATGAGTCCTGGACTGGGGGAGGAAGAACTCTGGCTTAGCTCAGGGATGAGTGCCCATAGTGCAGAGGGGCCTTCTGTAAGAGATTTAGTCAGTGGGGCTCTGTATGACAAAGCTTCTCCCCAAGGAGGTTCTTGATGAAAGAGAGAGTCTTCTCCTGCAGTAGTGGCTGCGAGGCACTCATGGGGTGTGACGAACACCCGAGTCAAGAGCTCTTTTGACATCGTGTGTCATTTGTGAAACCTGAGCTGTATATAATTTGGGGAGCAGAAAAGAACCATAGAACCTGAGCTCCGTAGAGCACAGTGGCAGCCTGGCATTATGACAGCTAGACAGAACTGAGAAAGACACTTGAGCTTACATGATCCACAGGGGCTTTTGGCAAACTGAGACCGCAAGGCCACAAGGCTGTCCTGTTTCCTGAGAAAGCTGGTTACCCTTTCCTGGGTGGCTAGAGTCAAACACAGAAAAGCCAGTTTACCACTGAGGTTCCTTAAATGTTCACACGAAGCCCGGACCTCCCAGAAACTTACTTACGTTGCTTTCCTTCAGTGCCTCTAAAGCCCATGGGGGTGATTTTTTTTTTGCCAATTACCTGGCACGGTTTTACCTTTGTAAGGAAGCTTGATACATGACAGTCCTAGTTTAGGAAGCAGGTCCTTAATATTTTTTAATGTTACAATTTTTTTTTAATTTTTGATTGTGTTCCTTTTTAAGGCAGGGTCTCAAGGAGCCTAGGCTCGTCTTGAACACTCTGTGTAGAATTTCCAAATTGTGAGAAAACGATCAAGCTCTCACTAGGTTACCCACACTGAAGAGGAAGGCTCCATAGGTAGGAGCAGCTGTTGTTCTTCCAAAGGACCCAAGTTTAGTTCTCAGCACCCATATGAGGTTGCTCACAACCACCTTTAACTCCAGCTCCAAGAGATCCAGTGTCCTCTTCTAGCTTCTGTGGGTAAGTACACTCACACACGTAGGTGCACACACACACTCACACACATGCACACACAGTTAAAAAAAAAAACACAATAAATATTTTTAAGGTTTAAAAGAAAATCAGACTGGCAGATCCTGTAGAGTGCAGCTGAGTTCACACACACACACACACACACACACACACACACACACACACACACACACATGGCTGCACAGGAGCTCAGGGCCTCTGTGTCACTGTCTTCTCCCTCAGGGCCCCATGACCTTCAGTATGGTCAGAGGCTTAGACAGTGTCACACAGCCTTATGTGCTTCATGTGCACATTACAGTCAACCAAGGTCATCATTCTGAGTCAAAAGAAAACCAGGGACAGAGATCCTCCTCTGCCATTAGCCGCGCTGTCTGCCACTGTTTTCCAGTGCCCGAGAGGCGAGTGATAGAATCTGTGGGTGGAGGCCAAGAGCCCAGGATGTTAGTCATGGTTGGGAGGAAGCGACAGCACAGGCTAACAGCACAGAGGGGTAGTTACACAAAAGGGCACCGGCTGGGGTGGCTATGACCACTCCTCTTACCTCTCTGCCTTGGAGGATGATTGAGAAATGACCTCACTAGGGTCAGGAGCCGTAGAACATCTCAGGGAGATAGAGCGGTGGCAGAAAGCATTGTAAAGCGTGGAGGGCATTTCTCCACTCAGGAGTCGGGGGTTGGAGGCAAATGGGTGATGCTCTTACTCCCACGGTTATGAGGTCATCTCACTCTCCTAGTCTAGTCATGTGATTGCTTTACTCCCCTGATCATGTGATCATCTTAGTCCCTCGGTCTTTCCCAATTCAACTCCAGGGTCCTGCCTTTCTGACTTCTGGATTAATCTCTTTTGAGTGCCACTGTACTTGGCACAGATGTTCACTGCCGAATTCAACTCTACGACACTTTATTGTGTGGACTGCCCTGCCACCTCTCAACACAGCTCTTTCTCAAGACTAAGTCTCAAGGAGAGACTCAGTGGGAACGGGTGCTTGCTGCCAAGCCTGGGGAACCCCATGGTGAGAGGGGAGACCTGACTTCCCAAAGCTGTCCCCTCACCTCCATGCTCTCCGGCTTGAACAAGACCACACAATACTCTTTTTTTTTTCTTTTTCTTTTTTTTTTTCGGAGGTGGGGACCGAACCCAGGGCCTTGCACTTGCTAGGCAAGCGCTCTACCACTGAGCTAAATCCCCAACCCCACAATACTCTTTTAATAAAAGAATAAGAATACTTAAGCTACAGTGTAAAGCCTTGTAGCCTCAGAGAGAGCTAGTTATGCCAAGATTCAATTATATGAACATTAAACCAGCTACTGTTTGCAAGTCGTTATTGCAGTGTATAACGTTAAAGACACATTTAGATCTCTTTTACTGGGGAGAGGGGCTGTTTGTTTCTGTTTGTTTGCTTTGGAGATGGGAGCTCACGTTATCCTGACTGCCCTCAAACTTGTGGTTACTCGTTTGCCCAAGGACACATGCACACATTCAGGTGTGCACAAAATTAAATGAATAAATGTGAAACTAAATAAAAATATGCACGAAAGCCCTCCGTAAAGCTGTCAGGAAGAGCAAGCTTAGAACATGAGGCTTAATTAATTTTAATTAATTTCATGTTAACTAGTAGGAATATTAATGTCGAACAGGAACATTTAATAGAAATGTGGTAGTTTGAGTAGGAATGGCCCCATAGACTCATGTGTTTGATTTCTTGGTCCTTAGGAGTGGCACCATTAGAAGTGGCCTTGTTGGAGTAGAGGAGGCCTTGCTGTGGGAGTGGGCTTCGAGGTCCCATGTGCTCCAGCTATGGCCAGTGTAGAACACACTTTCCTTCTGCTGCCTATGGACCAGATGTAAACCTCTCAGCTTCTCCTCCAGCACCAAGTCTGCCTGCCCGATGCCATGCTTCCTGCCATGACGATGATGAACTAAATGTCTGGACTGCAAACCTGCCCCAGTTAAATGGCTTCCTTAAAACGAGCTGCTGTGGTCATGGTGTCTCTCCACAATAATCGAAATCCTAACCAAGACTCGGCCTCCTTGCGCACTTTATAGCTGTACTTAAGTTCCACATAACCCGGACTGGCCTCAGACTTTCCACTTACCTTAGAGTGACCTTGAATGATCCTTCTGTCTCCACCTCAGCATTGAATGCCTAGACTACAGGCATCCATCACCATGCTCCATCCTCTATTCTAACTCTCTATCTTTTATCTTCAGAGTTCAACGAAGTATTTATTATGATTTTACAATTTGCTGAACTAACATTCAGGACAAAGACCATCCCTGCCAGCTAATTGGAAACGAACAGACTTGGCAGAATTCCCCTTCTGTGTGGTGATGGAATGTTGAATGACTGTCTGGTGCAAACCCACCTCGGCCTCGTGCAGGACAGACGCAAACTGCATCTCAGCTGTGTGCTGATCAACCGTGGCTTCTCCGGGTGAGCTCCCCAACAGGTACGCTTATGTTCGTGCTCATAGAGAATCAGTATTTGGGGCTGGAGAGATGGCTCAGAGGTTAAGAGCACTGACTGCTCTTCCAGAGGTCTTGAGTTCAATTCCCAGCAACCACATGGTGGCTCACAACCATCTGTAATGGGATCTGATGCCCTCTTCTGGTGTGTATGCAGACAGCTACAGTGTACTCAGTATTTGACGTCAAAATTTGTGTCAGAGGCTCCCTAATAGAGGGCTACATGAGACTGCTTCAAAGAACGGAAACTACACAAGACTTCCACAGGTGAACACCAGGCAGGGCCAAAACACCAGTGGTGCACACTAAGGTCTAGACTGTAAACACCAATTGATCAAATATCCAGGTTTATACCTCAAAATAAAGAATTTAAAAAGCACAAACGACTAGCTTTTGTGGTGGGACCACCTTATGCTTATCCCTGACTAGCTTAGCAATGAAGGAGGCTCAGACTGTGGTTGTTTTACTTGGCTTTGACCATTACTGAGTGGTGACCCCTAATCTACTTTTCTAACTGCTACCCTGGCTACCTCCCCAGAGGTGTACCCCAAATACACCCCTGGCCACATGCTCCTGGTCCTTCTTCCCTCCTGGCAGTTTCTCCTCCCCTCCTGTTCTTCCTCCTCCTCCTCCAGGTCTCTCCTCACTCCTCAACCAGGTAACTCAAAACACACCCACCTCTGATCCCTGCAGCGATTGGCTGTAGCCAACTTTATTTAACCAATAGTTATAAATCGAGGAACAACGTTCGCACAACAAAAGCTTGTAAACACGAGAGTTCACTCACAGGCCTAGACCTTCCCATACAGAATTTAGCATTGCAGTACATAGATAGCAATGGGCCAAACTTCAACAGCTTTAGTTTGGAATTTTTGTCTTGTTTTATTCTGTTTCCTAGTTAATCTAAGTCTATTTTAATGTACAGCAAAGTTAACAGTTTTTTGAATCCCAAAGAGCCAGGGTTTTTAGTACAACTAGAAACTATTGCTTATTCCTGGGAGTTTTTTTCTTTCATTTCTTGTTGTTGTTTTGAGTTTTTGTTTGTTTGTTTTTCTGTTTTCATTAGAGAAGATCTTGATATATTTGTGGCCCTAACTGGTCTCGTACTGAATATTCAGCCTACACTGGCCTCAGATTCTTGGCAAACTTCCTGCTTTGGTTCCTAATTGCAGGAGTTACAGGTTCGTACCACCATGGTTGGCTATTTTCTTCCATTTTTTCTCATGTTTGTCTTTTCTATTTATATTCTTTTTCTGTATTCCCAGAATATTATTATTTAACATTTTCTCTTTCCTGAAGTATGGAGCCCCTGGTGGAAATCATACGCTCAGTGGTACCCACACTCCACGATAACCCCACACTCCATGGTAACCCCACATTCCATGGTAACCCCACACTCCATGGTAACCCCACACTCCATGGTAACCCCACACAAATAAACGAAAGTCACACCTGGAGAGATGGCTCAGTGGTACAGAGAACTTCCTGCTCTTCCAGGGAATCTGAATTCAGTACCCAGTACCCATATCAGGCTGCTCATAAACATCTGCCCTTTGATGGCACCCACAGATGCGTGGTTTACACGCTTACATACATACATACAGACATGTGGTATACAGGCTTACATAAAGACAGACAGACATGTGGGATACACACTAACATACATACACACAAGTGAAAAAATAAAATAAACCTTTAAAAATAAATGAGAGTTGAAGTCTTTCGACAATCTTTCCCATTAACCAGTAAACACAAGACAAACGTTTTGGGCAAACCATTCTCCGCCAAAAAGTCACCGCCTGTGAGACACACCATGCCGTTGCAGGTGAGCTGTCTAACTTCCAAGCTGTTTTAAGGGCATATACGTTCAATTCTAGAAGTAATGTAATTCAGTGAGGGGTTCCAAAGAACTATTTTGAGCAGTGGTGAGCAGCACACGGCTGCCTGTCGGTCTTCAAAGCTCTGCCTTCAGTTCACTTCACGACACCGGGAACCACCCAATGGGGTCTTCAGAGCTACGCCCGTGGACCAGTGCATCCTAATCCCAACTCTGGGTTTATTTTATCTGTGTCTGTCTATGGGTCAGAGCTCTTCTGCTTGGGAGCTCTGGAGGCCAGACGTCATCAGACTCCATGGAACCGGAACCAGAGTTACAGGCTGTTGTGAGCTACGCGAAATGCATGCTGGGAACCAAATGCCAAGGCTCCGTAGGAGCGGCAAGCACTCTTAACCAACCAACCTACCTCTTCAGTCCTTAAAATGGTTTTTAAAATGGGGCTGCAATTCTCACGTGTGTCTCTGATGGTTTAATGAATTAGCACTTCCTCACCAGCTGTGCTCCAGACGCCCAGCAGGAGGCCTGGTCACGAAACACTGCAGACCCTCAGAGCACTGTGTTGCGGTTAAAATAAAAATAGGTGCGACCGTTCCTGAGTGTCACAGCGCCATGCTGGCCCCCTGGTACTCTCGGACAGGGCGATCGCTCCCTGGCACCGTAGGGCCTTATAGAACTGACATTAGTTTATCTCTGATTAGTACCTCTCCTGGCTGCCTCTCTCCCACACTAGTTCCGGCACCGGAGCGCCATATAGAAGAACTAACACTGATTTATCTCAGCAGCAGCTGGTTCTGCTATCTTCTGGCCCCAGCGGTCCCTCCACTCTCATTGCTAGTCGCCCTGGCCAGCCCTGATCAGCCGGATAGTCTCTGGTCCCAGCTACCCAATAAAATCATGACTCAACAAATTGTAACCCATCAACCAGATTTATGTGTTAAATTCTCAATCCACAACGCATCCACACGATAAACTTACAACCAATTGATAAGGATGTAAACCGCCCACCTAGATAAGATAAATTTGCCTACAGAAATCCATCCCGGCTACCTTGGCCCTTCAGGACCACCCTGATCTGGGTCATCTTTCTCCGTCTCCATCTTGATTCTCCTTCCTTCTCCTTCTCTCCGGCCTTACAAAAACTTTGCCCCCACCTTATTTTTTTTTTACTGCCCAATCTTGGCCTTGACCTAACTGGTGCCAGCCCTCACCTGAATATTGACATCAACCTACACACTGGACAGTGGCAGGGGCCAGACACCCAGCAGGAGACCTGGTCATCATACGCTGCAGTCTCTTAGAGCACTGGACAGTGGTGGGCCCCACACACCCAGCAGGAGGCCTGGTCATCATATACTGCAGACCCTTAGAGCACTGGACAGTGGTGGGCTCCACACACCCAGCAGGAGGCCTGGTCATCATATACTGCAGTCTCTTAGAGCACTGGACAGTGGTGGGCCCCACACACCCAGCAGGAGGCCTGGTCATCATATACTGCAGTCTCTTAGAGCACTGGACAGTGGTGGGCCCCACACACCCAGCAGGAGGCCTGGTCATCATATACTGCAGACCCTTAGAGCACTGGACAGTGGTGGGCTCCACACACCCAGCAGGTGGCCTGGTCAGCATACGCTGCAGTCTCTTAGAGCACTGGACAGTGGTGGGCCCCACACACCCAGCAGGAGGCCTGGTCAGCATATACTGCAGACCCTTAGAGCACTGGACAGTGGTGGGCCCCACACACCCAGCAGGAGGCCTGGTCATCATATACTGCAGTCTCTTAGAGCACTGGACAGTGGTGGGCTCCACACACCCAGCAGGAGGCCTGGTCAGCATATACTGCAGACCCTTAGAGCACTGGACAGTGGTGGGCTCCACACACCCAGCAGGAGGCCTGGTCATCATATACTGCAGTCTCTTAGAGCACTGGACAGTGGTGGGCCCCACACACCCAGCAGGAGGCCTGGTCAGCATATACTGCAGACCCTCAGAGCACTGAGCAGCTGTTCCTGAGAAACCATGACAAAACCAAGGCTGCCCACATTACAGCCGAGAAGTGAGCGGCTCGGTGAGATTCTCTGTGCTTCCTGGGAATGCCTTGTCTGCCCCATAGAGAGGAGGGCAGCTGTGACAATGACATCAAACACGCAGAGCCACCATCTCAGTACATTAACAGAAGCTCCCTAGCACGCACTGACCATTCCCCTAAAATTATTACATATTTAAAGGAATCATGGGAGCTGAGCTGGGGGCCTTAGTGGGTAAGGCACAACCGTAAGGGTCTTACTTCAAATCCCCAGAGCTCAGTAACACCAGGTTGATGCCTTGCATCATTGATTCCTGGAAACTCACAGGCTAGCTTCCCGTTTCAAACAAGGAAGGCAAAGAACGTGAGAAATTGCCTGTGATGGTTTGCATATGCTTGGCCCAGGGAGTGGCACTATTAGAAGGTGTGGCCTTGTTGGAGGAAGTGTGTCACTGTCGGGGTGGGCTTGGAGACCCTCCTCCTAGCTGCCTGAGGATGCTGAGTCTGCTCCTGGCTTCCTTCAGCTGAAGATGTAGAACTCAGCTCCTCCTGCACTCTGCCTGCCTGGATGTTATGATGCTGCCATGCTCCCTCCTTGATGATAAATGGACCGAACTTCTGAAGCTGTAAGCCAGCCGCAATTAAATGTTGTCCTTTATAAAATTTACATTGGTCATGGTGTCTGTTCACAGCAATAAGACCCTGACTAAGACGTTGCCCTCTGACCTCCACACATGTGTGATGGCATGCGCATGCTTGCATTTACACACATAAACGGGCAGGCACGAGCACCTATCATATACGTACACACAGAAGACAACGGTTCAGTGAGATGGCTCCATAGATACCAAGCCTCATCTCTTCAGTTCTATCCTGGTGACTGACCCCCCATAGTGAACAGACAGAACAAACCCTCAAAAGCTCTCCCTAGGGCCTGGAGAGATGGCTCACTGAGTAAGAAACTGGCTGCTCTTGCAGAAGACCTGGGTTCGATTCCCAGCATCTATAGGGTGACTCACAACCTGTAACTCCAGTTCCTTCTTCTGGCGTCCACGTGGTGCACAGAGCTGCATGCAGCCAAAGTGACTTTGAGACTTACTGCTCAATAAGTTCACCCCTCCCTAGTTCTTTCTGAGCTCTGGCTGGCTGGTTCAACTCAGCTGTTCTGGCTCAAACTCCTCTCCAAGCTGACTGATGCAGTCTGGCTTCTCTCAGCTTCTGACTGAATTGCTCTGCTTGGCCTCATACTGACTTTGGCAATTATTCTAAACTGGTTCCTTCTCATTCTCCTCTGGCTTGTTCTGTCTTCACCTGTACCACCTGTGCCACCTGTGCCACCTGTACCACCTGTGCCACCTGTGCCACCTGTACCACCTGTGCCACCTGTACCACCTGTGCCACCTGTACCACCTGTGCCACCTGTACCACCTGTGCCACCTGTACCACCTGTGCCACCTGTCTCCGTACACCTGCCCCAGTAAAGCTGCCTTCTTCCTCTCTACTGTTCTCTCAAGTAGCTTCAGGTTCTTCTCTCTTCTCGTGCGTTAGGCGTATCCTAGTCTGTCAAATCTTTCTCTGATCCGTCACTTTGTCTGCCACTCTATTAGACAGCACTTTCGAACATGGATGTTTCCTTCTACAAGCTAACTTTACCTTCATTGCTTAGGATTAAAGGTGTCTGTATTCCAGCCAGAGGGATTAAATCTCGGGGTCCGCAGTGTGATCAAATATCCTGCAAAATCACAGGTATACCAGAAAGCTGTAGCAGTTAGGATCAAGTTTTTAACTTCCTTCCAAAAGATTCCAACCCATTTCAAATATAAAAGTCAGGATCCGATGAGCTGAAAATAATTCTTACACAGACCACCCCCTCCCCAGGGGCCCTTGCAGCCTAGGGTGGCTGCTGTATAGCCAAGAATGGCCCTGAACTCCTGATTCTTCTCTCTCTCCCCCACAAGCACTGGGACTACAGTGTGCTAAGCCTCGATCTCTGAGACTTTTTTTTTAAATTTCCATTCTCTGTCTCTATGACTCAGAAAGCAAATTAAGCTGAGACAACACCACTCACCCCGCCCCACCCCTCCCAACAAGGCAGTAGGCATCCTGGCTTAGCCCCCTTCATTCGTTATACAGCTTTGAGCCTTGTCAAGGGGGGACACAGCTAGGGGATTTAAACCCCTTAGCTCAACCTGCTTGTGGCTTCCAGCTTTTCTGTATACACAGACTGCCCATCCATGGAGTCTAAGAGCTTACATTTTAAGGTAGATGTATACAGAATGAGCAACTGACTAAGAAAGATGGCGGATACATTAAATGTATGTGTGTAAAAATTATAAATGCATATGATTTAGTGAGATACGATAAAGAATGTAAAAAAGGAGAGAAGAGAGGACGAGGAGGGGAGAGGAGAAAGGGGAGGGGAGGGAAGGAGAGAAGAGAGAAAGGGGGAGGGAGGGAGAGAAGAGAGAGAAAGGGGGAGGGAGCCAGGGAGGGAGGGAGAGGAGGGGAGAGAGGGGGAGAAGGAGAAAGGGGGAGCGAGGGAGAGAGAGAGAAAGGAGAGGGGAGGGGGGAGGGGAGGGAATGGGAGAGGAGAGGAAAGGTATCTGCAAGGGCAGCACAGTAGGAATGGAGAAGTGACAAGAAGTGAATTCCCTCCAGAGAGGCTTAAGCAGTCTGTGTTTCTAACTCCCTCCACCTCCTCAGAAACTGAAACGTGGCTTCGCTCCATTGCTCCCTGAAACCCCATTTTATTACTGGAATATTCCTTCCGGGAAGCTACGTGACTGCACAACCAACAGAGTATGGTTTCCCTAAGGAAAGGGGGCTTTTCAGACCTGGCAGCTTTTCAGACAGCCAGGGCTCTGGCTCTGGAAAATATCTTTAAACGCCTCAGGCTGGCCCAGCCAGCCACCTCAGATTATCTTTAGAATACAACGCCTGCACACTCCCGTCCTTCAGGCAGCCCTGAAGCTCGTGATCTGTAACTCTCAGAAGCTTCCGCTTGGAACCTGGGCCCAAAATGACAGAGCTGTCTGCTTTCCGCACCTAAAACGGCCCTCCCCCCAGTTCTATTACACCCATCCAGAAGAGCACCCGAGCATCCTCCCCAAACCCAATCTCTGGGCATCTCAGACGCAAGGATAACGGTCCTTCTTCCTGACTTGGGAAAATGAGGGAGAGGCGCTGTGGCACCTTCTAAATCTGGATACCGTACCCACAGACCCGGGGCACGAACTGGAGTGGGAGCATCTGTGAGTGGAGACGAGGCCGGGTCCCCACGCTTAGAGCCCAGGATGGGGGACAAAGCAAGCTGGTCCTTCCATCCTCCTCTTTCTACCCAGTGTCAGAGATACCGCGCGGGTGGGTGTCCGCATTCCCACATGAACTTCAGCAATACACTTACCTTCATTGCTCTTGGCTGGGGTCGTGGCTCCAGCTTCTGGGTGAAAATGCGAGTCTCTGAGGAGGCGGCGGTGCGGCGACACGTGGCGCTCAGGGTCGGCAAGCGCGGAAGATGGAGAGCTGGGCGCGCTCTGCTGCGGATTGCATCAGCGAATGGCGCAGCAGCGAGCTACAGCCAGACCTCTGGCTCACTCCAGGGTGGGGACACTGCGGGAGGGGAGGTGACAGAGCGAGGACAAATCTGACAGCATCTTTGATTCCTCTGCTAGCTCCCCGGCCCCTCCCCCGAATCATACAGTGCACAAGGGTCTGGTCTCTCGGAACTTGGAAAATTTTAAGGTATATTTTTGGATAGTAAAGAACAGTTTGGGTTTTTCCATGGTCCCTTCTCAAGCTCCACCCCCACAGTCAATGCTCAAATACGACCACTCTTACCAATTCCTTTTCTCTTTAATTTTTATCACATTTAAATAAATGTAATAGATTTTGTATAGGGGTGGGTGGCGAGGTGGGCAGGGTCCTGTGGTGGACAAGGACAACTGGCAGGAGCCGGTTCTCTCCTTTCACCGCCTGGGCCCTGGCCTGAGCTCTCAGTACAGGTACCTCGGTTCTTAGTTTGCATCCTTTGATATGCACGTACAAACGTTTTCCAAGGTGAACCGGTCGCCATTACCTGGTCACTTCCTTCCCAGTCTCCACACCACGGGGTGGCTGCATTTCTGCCCCTAGCCTCAGGCCAGGCTCCCACTGACGTCACCTCTCTCTAAAGATCTGCAAACGTTCTCTTCAGTGAATCTAAGCAGACGTCTCTGCTGTGAAATGTTCATTCTGTACTCCCTGGGAGAGAATAGGCTTTTCCAGGATGCTCTGCCTGCATCCTTTATTTAAAACAAAAAAGGTTTTCTTTCTTTTCGTTTTTTCTTTTCTGGTGCTTGGAATGGAACTGCCCAGATACAATGGAGGCTGAATTATCCTTCTCACCAATGTGCTGCGTCATCTTTGCATCCACACAATAGCAACGGGCCCTTCCCTTCAGGGGACCGCAGTCCGGCGGGCTTTAACTCAAGCCGCACCGTAGGCTTCAAGTGCTGGATGTAAACACCCTGGGTTATTGTTCATACGGTGGAGCACTGATCACAATCACACGAAATGAAGCAAGGTGCTGCTGCCTGTCTGTTATCACAGCAACCCTAGAGTCTGAAGCAGCACACACACACCACACACACAAACACGCACACCCCACTGGTTCACACACCACAGATGCACACACACCACACACACACACACACACCACACACACACACACCCCACTGGCTCACACACCACAGATGCACACAAACACACAAACACCCCACAGGCCACACACCACATACCCACCCAAACACACACACACACACTCACACACACACCACACAAACACACACCCCCCACTGGCTCACACACCACAGATGCACACAAACACACATACACACACTCTCACACACACACACACCACACACTCTCACACACACACACCACACACACATACACACACACACACACACAAACACACCACACATACACAGACACACACACATACACATACACACACACACACACACACACACACATACACACACTCACACACACACACACACACATACACACACACACACACACCACACACAAACACACACACCCCACTGGTTCACACACCACAGATGCACACAACACACACACACACACACACACACACACACACACACACACACACACACAAACACACACACACCACTGGTTCACACACCACAGATGCACACAAAACACACACACACACACTCTCACACACACACACACACCACACACAAACACACACACCCCACTGGTTCACACACCACAGATGCACACAAACACACACACACACACACACACACACACACACACACACACACCAAAAACAAATGCATATACCACGGACAAACCTCGAAAATACTGTGCAGTTTGAAAAGAAGCCGGTATGTTGTGGCCAGTCTGGTGAATCAGTACAAGATTTCCTCCTTCCATGGCTAAGACTTTCTAGGCCTGGGATGTGACTCAAATGGTAGAGCCCGCCATCCACCTAGCTCTGAGCTCAGTCCCTAGGTCAGTTGGGTAGTGAGGAGAAAAGGAGCAAACAAGGAAGGAAGGGCAAGGGAGACAGAGAAAAAGAAAAATTGATAAAATTGCTCTAGAATTAGGTGGCAGTCATACACTAAAACCTTTGCAGTATTTCGTTGTTTGTTTGAGTGTTTGTTTGATTGTTTGTTTGTTTGGTTGGTTGGTTAGTTGGTTGGGTGGGTGGGTGGGTGGAGACAGGATTTCACTATGTGGTCCTAACTGGCTTAGGAGTCACCGTGATCTACCTGCCCCTCCCCCACAGGCACTGAAATAAAACGTGTGTTTCACCCTGCCAGGCGCCACATTATTTAGCTGAGGTCTACATGCGTTGGAGATCAAGCCCTACGCTACTCCAAGTTGCTCCATAGTGTATAAAACAGTGGTTTTTCTCAGTTGGTACCTTACCCTGGGAGACACCATTTATTAGCGCCTTTTTAATTCCATCCTGAGGGAGAAGGAGGACTACACACACAGGAGGAGGTAGATCCAGAAATGGCAGCATCTGTCAGGAGCCGCCCACCCAGCACAGGACGTATTCCTAAAGGGACTAAGCTCAGAGCCAGGCTGACTCCAGGACAGGCTACAAACTGACAGTTTGGGAGAGTAAGCCTAACTTTCTCTTTCCCAGAAAACCCAGCTCCAGGAACCTGTGGTCAGCCAACCACAGCTTCAGGCAACCGAGGACAGCTTGTCATCTGGCCTGAAGTAAGCATAAGCAGCTAAAATAAGTAAACGACCCTCCAGGGAGGTCTCCACAGGCTAACCAATCGTCAGAGCCCCAGAGACAGAGCTGACCAATCGGGTAAAGGGACTCATACCCCTCCCTGAAGTTCCCCTATAAAAGCTGGGTTTGTGAGCCCACTAAGTGTCTCCATTCCCTGATGGGGAGACCCCCGCGTGCAGGAAATTCAGTCGGAAAAACGCTCTTTGCTTTCCCATGCTGTTTGAGTTTGGGGTGCCATTCTCAGGTGATTCTTGGGCCCTAACATAGGCAGAGAAAGAAGCACACTGTAAGTTTATTGGGGCAAATTGAGACAGGGAGGGCACACATATATATTATAATCATATCAGGGGAACAAGGCTGGAAAACTTATCAGACCGGCCAAAAGAAGGAAGGGGTGTGGCTCCTCCACTGAAGCCCTAACACTCAGATGGCACGGTGCCATGGTAACCTATCTTCTGACGCCTGGTGGGACTAGGGGTGTCGTGCACTGTTCCTAGTTTCGCCCAGGTTCCCTGCTGCTGGCACAGCATAGTGGACCGCCCGCCCATTCACCTGTTTGCTAGTCTGGACCTCCGTTTTTCCGCTTCAGACAGTGTCTCACTCTTGGGTCCAAGTTCAGCCTCTCACCTCACAGATGAACTCTGTAGTGCCACCCTCAAACCCAACTCCAGTAGCTTCAGCCGCGCGCCCCTCTGTGGGGATCTGGTTTGCTATCTTATCAATACAAGCTCAGCACAGTCTGAAGCCTCCTGGACTCTGCTGCAACTTCATGCATTTATTCTATAACCTCTACATCGATTATAGGACAGATTGCTGCCACCGAAACTGCTGGTCTTCGGGAATTGTTACAATACATTCTGACATCCTGAAAGGCACAAACGTATCCGCCTATGTTTCTGGTATCTCTTTCTCATGATAATGTATGGTGATAACTCAAGAAAATGCTACTCCTTTTTTATTGAATATTTCTTTATTTACATTTTAAATGTTATTCCCTTTCCTGGTTTCTCGGACATAAGCCCCCTATCCCCTCCCCTTCTTCTATAATGGTGTTCCCCTCCCCATCCACCGCCCTTACCACACACTCCCGACATTCCCCTACACTGGGGTGTCCAACCTCGGTAAGAACAAGGGCTTTTCCTTTCATTGATGCCCAACAAAACCATGCTTTGCTACATATGCAGCTGGAGCCATGGGTTTGTCCATGTATTGTCCTTGGATAGTGGTTTAGTCCCTGGGAGTTCTGGTTGGTTGGTATTGTTCTTATGAGGTTGCAAGCCCCTTCAGCTCCTTCAGTCCTTTCTCTAATTCCTCCAATAGGGGTCCCGTTCTCAGTTCAATGGTTTGCAGCTAGCATTCACCTCTATATTTGACATGCACTGGCCGTGTCTCTCAGGAGAGATCTATATCCGGTTCCTGTCAGCATAAATATATGTCACATGTGGGGCAGGTTCTGAATGGCTGTTCCTTCAGTCTCTGCTCCAAACTTTGCCTCCCTATTCCCTCCTATGAATATTTTTGTTCCTACTTTTAAGAAGGAGTGAAGCATCCACACTTTGGTCATCCTTCTTCTTGAGCTCCATGTGGTCTGTGGATTATATCTTGGGTAATTAGAGCTTTTAGGCTAATATCCATTTATCAGTGAGTGCATACCATGTGTGTTTTACTGTGACTGGGTTACCTCACTCAGGATGATATTTTCCAGTTCCAACCATTTGCCTACGAATTGCATGAAGTCATTGTTTTTTGATAGCTGAGTAGTACTCCATTGTGTAGATGTACCACATTTTCTGTATTCATTCTTCTGTTGAAGGGCATCTGGGTTCTTTCCAGCTTCTGGCTATTATAAATAAGGCTGCTATGAACATAGTGGAGCACGTGTCCTTGTTATATGTTGGGGCATCTCATCTGCCCAGAGCTCCTAACCTCTCAAGCAGAAGGATCACACCTAAGGAGTCATGTGGAACTTGGAGCCAGTGGTGAACCCCACTGGCTTTTCCTCTCTTCCTAAATGTTTCTCTTTTTTAAAAAATATTTTTATTTTATCTATATGAGTACACTGTTGCTATCTTCAGACACACCAGAAGAGGGAATCAGATCCCATTACAGATGGTCGTGAGTCACCATGTGGTTGCTGGGAATTGAACTCAGGACCTCTGGAAGAGCAGTCAGTGCTCTTAACCACTGAGCCATCTCTCCAGTCCCCCTAAAGATTTCAATAATCTTTGGGGAAATGTACTGCAGACACAGGGCCGTGGAAGATGAGACCTTTACTGTCCCTCCATACTTTCTTCTCAGTTTCAATCATACAGAGCCCCTTCAGGGAGTTCCAAGACCTGAGTCTAGCATACTGGCAAACCCTAAATTAAGACAAAAGCTGTTTAACAAATGCTTGTCAGCAAACGGGGGGAGGAACAGCAGAGGAAGGTACAGACCCCAGCCTGTACCCCAGCTCAGAGAACTCCAACTGTTAGGACCTTTGGAATTACCCAATCTCTACAGAGCTCAACTTGATTGTTTGCTTGTGGACTTGCTTTGTATCACTAAGGTTAGTGACTTGATTGGGTGTGGAATGGAGATGGGGCAATATGCCAGGGTGTTATGGCTGCAGACTACTGGAGGCGTATCATAGGAGACAAGTGAGGTACCATTTGTACAGTGTCCAGCAGAGGAGGGGAGTCAGCCCTGAACAGATTTCCCTCTGTCTTGACAACCCCATCCCCTTGGGGTGAGTAGTAGCTACTAGGAATTCCCGAGAAATAAGTGAAGAATTATGACTGAAACAACAACAGCACACATATATAGTGAATGTGTATGTGTATATGTGTGCATGTATGTACATATACATACAAATCATATACATACACATACATCATGTCCTAATCAAGGAAAGACACTCAGGAATAGTGGAGTATTCTTGTAACCTCAACATATTCTGAGGCACTGGGTGAAAAGATAATGGTTTTGAAGAAAGCCTGGACTAGATATTGGGTTCCAGGAAAGCCTGAGCTATATTCTGAGACTCTATCTCATTTGAAAAGAATAAAGGAGAAGAGAGAAGGAGATATGTAGACATATGTGTGTGGGTATGTAAGTATGTATGTATGTGTACATGCATAGGTATGCATATATGAATACATATTCAATCCATCCTAATGGGGGGCTCTGGACCAATATAAGACCTTATTTCAAAACACAAGGATGTCATCTTAGAGAGAATAAAAGGGAAAAGCAAAGAGAATTCCCAGGCACATTAGGACTCTCCTGTCTGACACCTGTCTTGAGAGGCTGGTGTGTTCCTTACCCGTGGCTTTCCTGGATCCTCTCAGTGGACCTCCCCGCCCGCCCTCAAAGCAGACCTTGTCTGAGAAACTTTCCCTTCCATGGTGGTATCCTGTATGTTTTCCAGCTTCCTTATTCTCTATGAGCACGTGCGTGCACAAATATGCATCCAGGTATATGTCCACATGTACGTGTGCACATGTTCATGCATATGCATGCACACTTATGTTCATGTATGTATGGAGGTTAGAGGTCAACCTCTGGTATTCTCCAGTTGCTCTCTGCGGTGCTTTGAGTAAGAATGCCCCCACCCATATACTTACATATTTGATCTCTCCCTCTCCTCCCTCTCCTCCCTCTCTCTCTCCCTCTCTCTCTCCCCCTCTCCCTCTCTCTCTCTCTCTCCCCCTCTCCCTCTCCCTCTGTCTCTCTGTCTCTCTGTCTCTCTGTCTCTCTGTCTCTCTGTCTCTCTCTCTCTCTCTCTCTCCCTCTCCCTCTCCCTCTCCCTCTCCCTCCTCCACCCCCGGCAGAGGAGGTTGTAGCTCTCAGCTACTGCTCCAGTGTGGTGCATGGTGAATGGTGATAATGGACTCACCCTCTGAAACTGTAAATGGTGTCTCTCATGGTGTCTCTTCACAACAATAGAAGAGAGACTTAGATGCCATCCTTGTATTTTGAGATAAGGTCTTGCATTGATTCAGAGCCCTCATTACGATGGGCGGGCGGCCAGGGAGCCCCAGGGATCTGTCTGTGAGCATGGGCACCACATACAGATTTTTCTGGGTTCTGGGGACTAAACTCAGGTCCTAGTGCCTATGTGTCTAGCACTTCACCAACTATCTCTTTATGGTGGACTCACCCTTTCTCTGAAGCCCTCCAAACACAGATGATGTACTCATCCCACCCAAATATAGTCTCTCTTGTTTAAGATCTATTTATTCTATATAAATACACTGTAGCTGTCTTCAGACACACCAGAAGAGGGCATCAGATCCCATTACAGACGGTCGTGAGCCACCAGGTGGTTGCTGGGATTTGAACTCAGGACCTCTGGAAGAGCAGCCAGTGCTCTAAACCACTGAGCCATCCCTCCAGACCCCAGATATAGTCTTGAATCCACAGTCTTTGCATTATACCTCTACAACCTCATCTGAGAAGTCCCAAAAGCTGCACCAGATCCCAGGGCGACAGCAATCACCTCAAATGCATCGAATCCAAATGCAAACACAGAGTCTTTCCTGTTAAGCTCTCTGTCTGAGGACGTCTCTGTGGATTAGCGCAATGCCAACCAAGGCCGGCTAAAAAAACAGGCTGATAGAGACGGATAATAGTCTTAATGGCTTCAAGGGGTATTATTACCTCTGGCCATGAGGTCCAGCAAACCTTCCAGACACAGAGTGTTTTCAGAATGTCACATCAGCATAGACAGAGCTCTTCCCAGAGGGTCAAGCCCCCAACTGTAATTGGTTCACATCTTCATAGACAGCATTCAAGAGTGGAGGGAAAGACCTGAGGCCCTTCCCCCACTGATAACCAGGTCTCCTCAGCCCTGCTCAGAGGAGCTCAGGGCCCCTTAACCTCCCTTGATACATCTACCCAGCCCAGCTGCCGAGTAATCTTCCTAGGCTTTTGTTCCAATCAGATTTTTCTCCTGTGCTAACCATGGTGGTGCAGGGCTGTGATCCCAGGGACTGGGTGGCAGACACCAGAGAAGTCTCCTCTTCTCAGTGCCTCTGGAATGTGTGAAGTAGACATTAAAAACCACCTAGGGCATCTTCCTTCTGGAATGTGCATGGTTCTGTGACCACAGAAAACTGCTGTGTGTGTGGTCGCCGGTGACTCCTTGTCACCCTTTGAAACCCCTCCCTTCCTACCTTACAGGTCAGCCTTCAGTGATCCCTCCTTCTTGGGTCTGTCCTGTGTCCTTTAACATTTTTTCCCCTTTCATCCTGATACCCTCCATGGGAAATAAGGTCAACATTGGCTAATCTCATTATTTATCTATCCAGAGGCCTTTTCCCTTCTCATAAAGACTCGGGGCTTTTGTTTTTCTTAATTTATCTTTAATTATGTGCACGCGTATTTGTGTGTTTTTGTGTGCACCTGTGTGCACGTGGAGAGCTCTTGGGGCTGCTCCTAGAAATTTGGCAAGAATTTGACATCGGGCCACAAGGAAGTAGATGAATTCAGCTGGGGATGTGTTCTTTTTCTCTTGTTAAGACTCGGAATACAGTAATCGTGGGGCCTTTGTCTATGCTTGGTTTGTTCCCTAACCACCCTGTCTATGTTTTGTTTGTTCTTTGATTACTCTGTTTATGCCTTAGGAGTGACCATACTCTTTGCGTGTACCTAGAATGATCTAAAAGCAGACTGGGGGGAAAAAAAAACACACTTCAGCCTAGAACTGGCTGGGGTCATGTTATAACATTGTCTAATTGTCTTTTTCTTTTCAATCCTCACTCCCTCCCTTGAGACTCTCTTCGGCTGACTGAGCTGGCTTGGTCATGTGCACATCCTGGGGAGGCCGTAAGAGGGTGTGTGACTGTCTGCAGCTGAAGTTACAGGCAGTTATGAGCTTCCTGGTGTGGGTGCTGGGCACAGAACTGGAGTCCTCCGGCCCTGAACCCTGGCTTTTGACACAGGACGTGCATAGTTCTTTGGGATTAAGAATTCACCTCAGTTAAGGGAGAGGCTGCAGTACACTCATCTTCGCACACTCCTGGAAGGACAAAAAGACCGAGTTTTAGTCAAAGAAACCAAAGAGGAACTCATCTGGGGGAGCTCAGCTTCCCATGAGGAAAACTGAAAGTCCGGCAAGATCTGGGTATATAGGTGTTTTAAAGATTATTTATTTGATGTATATGTGTGCTTTGCATGCATGTCTGTGTACCACATGCCTGCCTGCTGCCTGAGGTGGCCAGGAAAGGCATCAATCCCCAGGTACTGGCTATAGACAGTTGCGAACCAACATGTGGGTATTGGGAGTTGAATCCTGGTCCCCTGGGAGCCAACACTCTTAACTGCTGAGCCCAACTAAATGCCCTGGGCACCCCTTCCTGTCATTGCAGGAACCGCAAATGTCTGCACACTTTTCCAATATACTTCTAGGGGTTCAGAAGTATCACCCCGTTAAGAACCACTCACTGTAAGCCAAGAGGGGTGCTCAGGGGTGAAAGGGTCATAGAGTTGTGTGGACCTCACTTGGAGGCAGTGTGCAAGCATCTACACTCTTAGTGCTTCTGTGGGGATGTGGGAGGCAGGGGCTCTGCTAACTCACCCTGCAGCCCATGTGCACACCTGTGTGCACACATGTGCCCTGGCAACTTTGGAATGAGTCCTCTCCTCCCACCATGTGTGGTCCCAGGCTCTAACTCAGGGTAGTCAGACTTGGCAGCAAGCAACTTTATTCACCAAGGAATCTCTTTGGCCCTTAACTTTGTGTGTGTGTGTGTGTGTGTGTGTGTGTGTGTGTGTGTGTGTGTGTGTGTACGTGTGTACAGTGCACACCAAGGCCAGAAGAGGACATTGAATCCTCTGTAGCTGGAATTACAGACAGCTCACCCACCCATAGTGGAGGTTGGGAAGCACACTTGGGTCTTCTGCAAGAGCAGCACAGGGTCTTAACCACTGAGCCATCCCCCAAGCCCTTACACTTTGTTTGTTCGAAGCAGTGTCTCTCTACATATCCCTGGTTGTGCTGGAACTCACTCCGTTTGACTTTTAAAATGATCTTCTACAAAATGCATTTCATGTGCAAGATGAATGGATTCTGAGGCTAACATAATAAAAACACACAAACCGACAAGGGAAACGTATAAACAGTACAGACTTTCATATGAGTGTTTGTGGTGACTTTCCAAGGTTTTATTGGTTTTTTGTTGTTATTGTTTGTTTTTTGGAGACCTGTATCTTATCCATGCCTTCCTTAAATTCACAGAGATCCATCCACCTCTGTTTCCTGAGTGCTGGAATTAAAGACATGTGCCCCCATGCCCTGCGAAATCTATTTCTGTTTTGTTAATATGTATAGGTGTGTGTGTGTGTGTGTGTGTGTGTGTGTGTGTGTGTGTGTGTAGAAGTGTGCATTCACATGCAGATACCATCCAAGACCAGAGGTGCTGGGTCCCCTGGAGCCAAAGCTACAGATGGTAAAAGAGACTTTCCAGCTACAATGGGTCCTGGGAGCAGAACCTGGGTCCTCTGAAGGAGCAGCCCGTGACCTTAACCACAGAACCGGCTCACTAGCCCTTAGGAACTGTTTTATCCTCAATCACCCCCACCCCCATCAAAAGCCAGGTTCTCACTGAGTTTGGTAGTGAAATACCCCTGTGATACCACAAGCTTGGAAGCTGATGCAGCACAATTGCACGTCTGAGGCCTAGCCTGCCTGCTATACCAAGATTCCATTTCTAAAAATCCAAAACAAACTATCCAGTTACACTAGAATAAAAGTATGAGTTTTAAACTTGAATATTTTCACAGTAATTTGACTTATTTCAACATAATTCAAATATTTTTTCAAATTATGACATGATAGTGTGTTATATCATATAATAATATATCATTATTCACAATTGAGCAAACGATAATAAATCCTAAGAATTACAGACTGGTAATTTGCAGAGACATTGAGTTCCAACCAGCGACCACTAGAGGGCGGTACTGATCCATATTTTTCACAGCATCCTGCATTTTTAACTGAATTTCACCAGTGTTTCTGACATTTGACCTATCTACAGTGTATGTAGTTATCAATGTCTTCGGGATTTATATGTAGACCAATCTACATTGTACGTCGTTATCATGGTCTCCAATTTATTCTGGATTTATATGTATGTATATTTTTATATGTCACCTGTCAGATCGGCAAAGATTGGCAAGTTTGTGGTCTTAAGGTCATGTGCACCTCAGGACCACAGACACTGGCGAGACTGCACTGGTATAATTTCTGCAGAAATGAGTTTCATAAATGCTAACAAAATTTTATAGTAGTCAGGTGTGGAACTAGGTTCAAACTCCAGCACAGAAGAGAAGAAACTCAAAATGAAGTTTGTGATCCAGGTGGGTATCTGTAACTGAGGTAGGAGATCGGGAGTTCAGGGCTAACCTGTACTACTTAGAGTTGACAGTTGCCAAGGGCTACATAATGTGAGTCTAACTCAATAGAAACAAACAAAAAACAAGCAAAAAAAAAAAACTCTCAAAAATTGTTAGTCTTGTAGACAAGCCTTTATTAAATTGCTTGCACGTGGTTAAGGGGAGGAGCGGCTGTAGTCGGTGCGGCCACCAGAGGCCATGGTGATGTCCATGACTCGTGCTCCTCAGGCTGCTAAGGGCAAGGAATCCTCTCTTGCAGTATGGATGACTGCAGACTCATAACTGAGAATAAGGGACATTGAAGGCTTCTGTCACACACACACACACACACACACACACACACACACACACACACACACCCCAGTCCAGACAGGAAGCTATGGAAGCGCGTCCTTAACAACTGTGATAAGGATTCAGAAGCGTAGCTCTTCACAACCTCTGACTGGGGTGCAAGGACTCAGCTCTCTTTAAGGGGCTGCCCCAGTGAGTATGCGTGCAGCACAAATCGGGATGCGTGTGCTTTTTTTTTTTTTTTTCTTTTGGGGGAAGACACAAGAGTAGGAGGGTGGACCTGGGAGGAATGGGAAATGAATGTGATGTGAAATTCCCAAATAATTAATAAAAATATTATGTTGGGGGGAAAAAACACATAAAACCCGTGAGAACACGGACAAGGGAGGAGGAGGGAGAGGGGCTACACAGAGTCTAAAAATAAAAACAGAGCGCACGGTAACCCAAATTTGAAATTCCTGTATTTTACGAGGCAGAGGCAGGGGGATCAGGAGTTCAGAATCATTCTCAGCTGCATAGGCTGCACTCAAGAGATCTTGCTCAAAAATATATAAAGAAGGAAAGAAGAAAGGGAGAGAGAGAAAAGAGAAAGGAAGAAAGGCGGGGAGGGAGGGGGAGATAGCTGGGTGGTTAAGAGCGCCCGCACTGTCTTCCAGAGGGTTTAAACAGCTGTGTCACAAGGCTCAGAGACACCTGCAACTCCAACTTCAAGGGATCTAACCGTCCTTCTGGCCATGGACCCATGCACAGATGTGACATAGGCATACAAACAAAATTCTCTTAAAAATAAATAAGTCTACCGTGAGGCAACTATCAACTAGGGAAAGACACCCTGCTGACTCTCCAATCATCATCTCCACTGGGGTCTAAGTCAGACACGCCCTTTGCTGCTCTGAGAAACCTTTGTGAATGCTCCTTTGGAGCAAGAAGCCTGTCTCAATCGCCAGTCAAGAGATATGGTCTCGTGGGTTTAAAATGTTGTTCCTGGTTCTGCTCTGCCTTCCTTTCTGCCTAGGGGCGGGGGTGGGGACCTCTGGGTGTAGCTGGCTTTGGTCTCTGTGGACTAAAAGCAGGTGACAGTGCTGGATACTGGAACCGCTAGTACTCGTGGAAAGCTCATCAGAGCAAGTCCTGGTATAGGGCCCTCTCTCTGATGGTTGATGTCTTAGGCACTGACGGCTAGAGGAGGGGTTCCAGAAAGATCATCCGAACATCTGAGTTGGACTGGGTCTTATATGTATATACCTTATTGGTTCGAGTGCTTGCTTAGTATACACGAAGCACTGGATTGGATCCCCAACACTCCAAATCCTGGTGTGGAGGTGCACATCTGTAAACCCAGCAGTCAGGAGGATCAGAGGTTCACAAAGCCAGCCCTGAGTGCTTTGAGGACAGCATGGGCTACAGGTAGCCCAGGCTATATTGTGAGTTCAAAGCCAGCCTATTTCTTTCCTTTCTCCTCTCCTTATTCTGACACAGGCTCTCTCTCTGTAACCCAGGCTAGCCTCCACTCACTCACAGTAATCCTCCTGCCCCACTCCACGTCCCAAGTGCTGAAATTACAGGCCTGAGCCCCCACACTTAGAATTGTTTTCAAACAGACTTTTGCATAGGCTTCTGAGGTCTCTTCAGGGGTTCCAGGCCTGGTCCTTTGGAAGGTGTGCTCCTTGGTGGGAAGCAGGGGTGTGGTTTTATAACCTAAGAAAACAGGAAACCCCTGAATTCTTTGGGTTGGGGGTTCATTGTAAATTTTCTCGGAGAAAAAATAGACTTGATAAAGTAGGAGAGTCACCAAAGAGACAGGTGACTCAGGAGCAAGGCTCCTGTTTCAGAGATGCTAATGGGGTTGGCGTGACCCAAATAAGGGTTTATGCTGACAAAGAGTCTCACCAGCAGGTTTGCAGACAGCCAACCTAATGGGTACGGGACATGGAGTTTGTAAGTTATTTTTACATCTGCTTCCCCCATCCTAAGAAAGATAGAAAACAGTGTTTAACAAATGTAGAGCTCATTTAAAAGGAACATGTAAGCTGAGGCAATAGGACCTTCATGACTCAGAATGGGGCTCTGTCTCAAAACAACAGCCACAAAACCATGGGTTAAGTAGAAAGTGCTCTCTGCCTTCCCACCAGCCCCTCCCACCAGCCCCTCCCACCAGCCCCACCCACCAACCTCTCCCACAGGCCCCTCCCACAAGCCCTCCCACAAGCCCCTCCCATCGGTCTGGATCAGGATGGGTCTCCAGGGAATTTCCCAGTGACAGGTGTTTCTAGCTTTGTCTTGTTTGTCTTGTTTGGGTTTGGGTTTGTTTTTTTAAGACAGGGTTTCTCTGTAGCCCTGGCTGTTCTGGAACTCCATCTGTAGACCAGGCTGGCCTCGAACTCAGAGATCCTCCCGTCTCTGTGCTGGGATTAAAAGTGCTCCACTGCCCAGCTGTTTCTTACCTCTTGTTGAAGGTTTTGGTTGTACCTGATCATTGGCTATGCAGCTCTTTGGGCAAAAGGGGCTGGGCCTCTTGTTTACCATTTATCGACACATACCTAAATTTTAAGAATATTTTTTAACGATTTATTTATTTCATGTATATGAGTACACTGTTACTGTCTTCAGACACACCAGAAGAGGGCATTAGATCCCCATTACAGATGGTTGTGAGCCACTGTGTGGTTGCTGGGATTTGAACTTAGAACCTCTGGAGGAGCATCAGTGCTCTTAACCACGGAGCCATCTCTCCAGACCGACACATAAATTTATACTTTATGTAAATTTTATGTAAATTTTAAAATTTACACTCATCCTGGGATCTGGGGAGACAGCTCACATGGTTAAGAACTTCACTGGCTTCGTGCACAGGGTTTGATTCCCAGCACCCCTTTGGCAGCTCAAAGCCACCTAGAACTCCAGTCCCTAGGGGATCTGATGTCCTCTTCCAATTGCCAAAGGCATTTTCACATACGTGGCACACAAACATACTCAAAATCTCTCTCTCTCTCTCTCTTTCTGTCTCTCTCTCTCTGTCTCTCTCTCTCTCATACACACACACACACACACACACACACACACACACACAAAGTGGTTCTTGACATTGATAGCTTAACAAACAAATGGGCCATTTTTTAAAAGATGTATTTATTTATTATATATAAGTACACTGTAGATGTCTTCAGACACACCAGAAGAGGGCATCAGATCTCACTACAGATGGTTGCGAACCACCATGTGGTTGCTGGGATTTGAACTCAGGACCTCTGGAAGAGCAGTCAGTGCTCTTAACCACTGGGCCATCTCTCTAGCACGGGCCATCTTTATATGCAAATAGAAAGTGAAAGGTGAGATTTCTTATATTTTTAAAGGTTTATTCACTTTTGTTTTATGTGTATGGAGTCTGTCTAGGCACAACGTGTATGCTCAGTAGTTAGGGAGGTCACAAGAGGGAATCAGATCCACAGGAACTGCAATGACAAATGGCTGTGAGCCACTTCATGGGTACACGGAATTGAACTTGGGTCCTCTGCAAGAACAGCTAGTGCTGTGAGCCTCTGAACCATCCCTCCAGCCCATGGCTTCTTTTCAAGAATGACACCAACAGGATGTACTGGTACATATGCCTTTAGTCCCAGCACACAATAACCAGAGGCAGGTAGATCGCTGTGGGTTTGAAGGCAGGTCTGTTCTCCTCAGACTGTACCAGGCTAGCCAGGCCTAAATACTCAGACCCATCTTTAAAAAAAAAAAGAGAAGAAAAAAGACTAGAAGCAAGAAGCAACTAGAACAACTAAAAATTCATTCTTAGATCTTTACTTTCTATTAAAACCTTTCCACAGGCAGTTACAGCCTAAAGCAAGTCCTTGAGTTGCGTGTGTTTTGTTTGGTTTGAATCAGTCTCCTGCATCCCACGCTAGCCTTGAGTTTGATTCAAAGCCAAGCATAACCTTGAACTTCTGATCTCCCTGACTCCTCTTCCTGAGGGGAAGGACTACGGGTGCCTGTGAACACACCCAGCCTGGGATTTGTGGTTCTCAGTGATTTGGAGAATGTAGAGATGCTGTTCTATCAGAACCCAAAGCTTAAAAGACAATTAGGGGCTAACCAGCAAAGACAGGATATGTTTCAGGCCACAGAGAAGGCCGCTTGCACTGTGAAATCTTTATCAATCCATCTCTGACTCCCAGCTCTGTCCTGCGGGATCAGAATAAATCAAGGACGCTAATCCTAGGACGCTTTGTCAGTGACAGGGAAAGCGTCCTAAGTGCTCTCTCTGTAAGAACTGGTGCATCAGTGCCAGGTGAGTCAGCTGAGTCACAGAACTGCAGAAGATGGGGGAAAAAATGGATTGCAAAAGCCAACGGGAGTCTTGTCCAACACTCAGGATGTTTCAGATACCAATGCCTGTGAAGTAAGGGTTCTCACCATAGCTTGAACAGAGTGCACACCAGTGTTGGGTAGAGTGACAACTGGGGAATCCAGGGTCTACTCAAGGGTCCCTGTTAGCTTCATGCCAAAAAGCGCCTTAGTTATTTGGCTCTAGAAGCAAGAAACAGCTAACTTAACTGAGACCACAGCTGAATAGGTGACAAGTCTCCGACAATACACTTGGAAGAACCTGGACAGTCTAACCCCTTGCCCCTAAGTCACCCTCCTCCCTCCTATGTCACCCTCAAGGTCACAGGTGACTTCTCACCCCCACTCTAATCTTTCTGATTTCTTCTGAGATTTATAATTTTACCAGATATTTTGCCACATACTTAATTTTCAAAGATTTATTTTTACTTGTGTGTATGCATATGCACCTATGATGTGTACAAGTGCCCAATGAGGCCAGATAAAAGCATCAGATCCCATGGAGCTGGAGTTACAGATAGTTGTAAGCTGCCCAACATGGTTGCTGGGAATCAAACCCCCATCTTCTAAAAGAGTGGCAAGCAGTCTCCGACCACTGAGCCATCTTTCGGCAGCTCTAATCTTGTTTTCTTCTCCGAGATATATGTTGTTTCCTTGGAGATACTTTTAATCCTTGATACCAAAAGCCATGAAGCCCCTCTTTTATAAAAAGCCCATGCAGTACAGGCAGCATTGATGAAGCCTGCATCCACACACAACACCTGCAATTGTCAGGTCCCAAGGCTTTCTCCCAGCCTCGGGGACTGGCCATTCAGTTGCTTTCAGTTGACAGCTTTACTTAGAATTCTGAGAGGAAAGAAAGAAGAGGACTATGTGGAGAGAGGGGGAGGGGGAGGGATCAGAGAGAGTCAGAATAAGAGAGCGAGGAGGGAGCAAGCAGCCCCTCTTATAGTTAAGACAGGCCTACCCGGCTGTTGCCAGGTAACTGTTAGACAGAGCCTGGAAGGAAGTCGAACATTCTTCCATTTTGGTTTAATTAGAAAAGGGGGGAGGGGGAGGGAAGAAGGGGGACGGAGGAGGGAGGAAGGAGAAGGAAGAAGGGGAAGAAGGAAAAGAAGGAGAAAAGAAGGAGAAAGAGGAAGAGGAAAAAGAAGAAGAAGAAGGAGAAGGAGAAGGAAGAAGAAAAAGAAGAAACTAGAAAGAGGCCCCCTTCTTGCTCTCTTATTCTCTGACTTTCTTCTCTTCCAGACCCCTTTCTCCCTCTCTACTGCCCCCCTTCTCCCTCTCTTTCCACATGTTGTCTGTCCTTCTCTGTCTCTACTCCTTCTCAACTCCCCTTCCCATGCCCTAAATAAACTCTAATTTATACTATACCCGTCCCTTGGCTGGTACCTCCGGGGAAGGGATGCCTCAACATGGCCTGCGGATGTACCCTCCCACCTCACCATATCTGGCTCTACAAAACATGTCCTGGCCCTTCTCTTTGTATGAAACACAACATTGGTGCTGTGAGAAGTGGATGTAGAAACTCTCGGGTTCATATCTCCTGATGCCACATGGAATTCCAGCCATATCAGATCGCTCTCTAGACCTATCCATCCAAACACCATCGAATTGGTAAGCTCCCTCCCCACACTGGTCAACATAAATGTCCCCTGGTCCCAAGGGAGTGCTGTTGAGCTCCCAACCACCCTGTGGTGTCCTTAGGGATGGAGGCATTCACAGTTATGACTGGCCTCCTCACTTACTCCTCATTCTAGGACATGTCCCCTTGGATAAGATTTTCCTCTCTCCTCTGAGTAGGCTCTTTTTCTTGATGCTGTGAAATCCCAGGCCTGGGTGAACGATTCTTCTGCCATGACTCAGGCATTGGCCTGAGCTCAGCCCCCAGTTCACTGTGTGACACCCTGGTGATCTGGCCTGTATTCTGCGGTTCCTCGTTATTAATCTATCCAGAGAATGCTGGTAGGGGTAATTAATAACCTCTCTCACCCAAAAGGGTATGTCTTCACCCTCACTCCCAGGCTTCCTACTGGAATGCCTCTAGGTCTAAAAGGCTTCCGAATTCATGGGCTAAATTTGGCCCCATAATCCACAAAGCAATAATCTAACATGGCCACTGAATGGCGCTTTAAAAAGAAAAAACAAACAAACAAACAAAAAACACAGCTCCCACCAGCAATCTGATCCATAGGCTCCCCCTCCCCCTCATTCTCTCACCACTAGCTCGCCACTCCTGGTTCCCCACCCCCTTGACTCTGCCACAGCTGCAGTAGCCTCAGTTCTCCCCTTTCTGTCTTGCTCCCTTGCCTCCTGCCCAACCCAAACACAACACAGCGTGCTGCAACAGAGGGTTGTTGCTGGCAGGCAGAGCACAGCCACAGGCACCCCCAATCACCCCCGCCCCCACCCAGGCACACGCTCTCTCACCTTGCCCGTTCACACCTAGCCAAGCCACCAGCCGCCTATACTTCCACCGCCAAGCCACATCGTGCGCCCCCCATACTCCTCACACTGCGCCGCTTAGATTCATCTACATGTTTGTCTCTGCCATACTTCTGCCGTTCCATTCTGTGATACACAGCCACAACTTCTGCGGCTCCATCCTAAGGTATAACACATGACTTTCCTCCAGGTGGAGCTGTAGCTTTAGCGCCATCTTGGTTGTGGGCAGGCTGGTGACCTGTCCGCCATTTTTGTTGTGGGCGGATAAGGTGTTGTCCTAGTCTACTGCTTCAGCGACATCTTAGCTAAGGGTGGTCACATGGCTGGCTGTAGCTTCATCGCCATCTTTGTTAAGGATAGTCTCGGGACCATCCAATAGCTTTGTTATGGGCAGTTCCCACCTCACTGCCTCCTCACCTTAAAAGCCTGACTTAAGGTCTCCAAAAGACACTTCAATTAAGATAAAATTGTATTTAACCCTGTTTTTTTGCTACTACCATTAAGTTGCAATGTACTCTCTTTATTTGATAGATACATCCAGGACAAATAATTAAAAACAAATACAGATTGTCTATCTCAGATCACTGCCTTAAGTTAAAAATCACTGCCTTACATATATGCTTAGTTTTGTCTTTGCTACTGCTATTAAGTTACAATGTGCTCTCTTTATTTGATAGATACATTCTAAAGCAAAGAAACACAGGTTGTCTAACTCAGATATGCTTAATAGATACTAGCTCTCAATCTTGTCGAAATCTGCTAAATGTAACACTAAATGTTTAAGCTTATTATGACAGAGACTCGGAAAACCTAAGAATGACACCCCTTTCCCCAAGGTCTCTGAGAAGATATGGGCACAGGGACAAGACCGCTTGGATTGTGGTATGATAACCATTGAGACACACTGTTCCATTGCCTTGCCTGCTGCCAGGGCTTGACCTACACTGTGGAGAAACGGAGGATACCCAGAGAGCTAAATGTCTCATATTGCCTAAGATAAAGTGAGTCATTTCTCCCATCTTCTTACTCCACAGGAAAAAGCTTCCGGTCTTCTAGTTCTTATGTCTAGACTGACTCTGCCTGAATTGTGATGGAGACCACAGGGACCTGGGACAAACTGTTTAGGTAGTGGACTACTGACAACCGCTGTCATTTTAATTAATATGTGGCATCTAGATTATAATCTACTCTTCCCAGATTTCTGACTGCATTGAAAACTAAGCTAACGATAGCTTGACAGCTAGAAAACAGACCTAGCCCCTTACCCCAGGGTAATCCACCACTATATTAGGTTATCAGTCAAGTTGTTAACCAGTTAAGACTACCAGATCTCTTATCAAAAAACCAAAAGGTTTGCCTTGCTCACAGGCTTTGCGATAAAGGATGCACAAGTTTAGATGTAACCTTTCACAGATATAATCTTCTGCTACTTCCTTATCTAAATTCAATTTCCAGTGACTAAATGCTTTAGATTTCCTCCCCCTGTTATGCCACTGTTATATTGAGACATCAAGAGTTTAAAATGCTAATTTTTGTCAACAGAGTTCTTATAAACTAGCCTAGCTCTAATAAAACATTCCACTAAATGATCCACTTTTATAATCATAAATACACATTTAAGTTTCCTTTGGTTGCCTTTCAATTATAGACTTAAAATGCTTTATCATGCTAAATCTATACTACAGCTATCATAGTTCAAAATATTAAGTTTCTTTTGGTTCTCTTTTAACTATAGACTCAAGGTGTTTTTCATGCAAAATCTAAATAATCAATTACTATGTTCACAAGGTCAAGGTTTTGAGTGTCTTTTAATTGTCTCTTAAATATATACTTCAAAATGTTTCTCATTTTCCTAAATTCATATATACTCAGCCTCCTCAACAGAAGAAAACAGCCCTTCTTGCTCCTTCTGCTCCACAGAAAGTTTTTGTCTTCCCTAAGCACACCTTAAAGACTGTTCATGCTGTTAATAAATGTATCTCTTTTGTAAACTTATAAGCTCCAGGAAACCCACTCAGATCTACCTCTCATGGACAGACAGACTCCATCCAGATAAGTACATCTGCCAACCAATAGCCTGAGTTCCTACCTGTGACCTACTCCAGGGTGGGATTCCCCTCCCGTTCCTGGGATTGGGACTCCCCTCATCCCAGCCACCAAGATCTAAGGGTTTCAAATGTGCATATAGGAGTTAACCTACTTAACTTCATTCTCTACCTCTACTATATATATATATGGTCTCTGTATGTGTGTGTGTGTGAGTGTACATATATGTATGTGTGTGTGCATATGTGTATGTGTATATGTGTGTGAGTGTGCATGTGTGTGTATGTGTGTGAGTGTACATGTGTGTATGTGTGTGAGTGTGCATGTGTGTATATGTGTGTGAGTGTGCATGTGTGTGAGTGTGTGTGTATGTGTGGGAGTATGAGTGTGTGTGTGTATGTGTGTGAGTACGTGTGTGAGTGTGTATGTGTGTGGTGTCCATGTGTGTGTATATGTGAGTGTGTGTATATGTGTGTGAGTATGCATGCGTATATGCGTGTGTGTCCTTACTATGCCACCATTTCTACTACTTAAGCAAAAATTAAAAAATAAAAAATAAATAAAATTGGGTTTATTTCCAAATGTCTAATTTTCCCTTAGAAGAATTCATTTTTTAAGACTATCTTATCATGTAATAAAAATACTCTGGAGGCTGAGGGCCCAGCACACTAATAATACACAGACTAAGTCTACATATGCCCCAGGTTCAAGTCCTACCAGCAACAAATAAACCAAAGATTGTATCAGACTCAGGCATTCTCTGTCTCAAATCTCAGCACAGGACCATTAAGAAGTTGTGGACATCTTTGGGTCCCAGTTTTTTTGTAAAGTGTCTTTCCCATATATTTGACAGGACTCGTATGAAGTCTGGGGATCAAACATGTACACGTATGTACAGAGAACATCTTAAGTTTTCAGTTGACGAGAAGCAGAATCGTGCCAGTGATGCTGGTGGGACCATCACAGACTCTGGCATCATATGATGTCATATATACATTTAAAAGTAGCCACTGGGTAGTGGTGCACGCCTTTAATCCCAGCATTCAGGAAGCAGAGGTGGGTGGATCTCTGAGGCCAGCCTGGTCTACAGAGCCAGTTCTAGGACAGCCAAAGTTTCTCAGGGAAACAATAAATAAATAAAAATAAATCAAAAGGTGGTGTGGTTAAAAGTCCAGCTGCAAAACCTACATGTCCTAGGTTTAAATATGAGTTCTAGATCTACTCTTTTCTCTCTCTCTTTAAAGCCCAGGCTATCCTGGAACTTGCTTCTTGGCTGTGCAGGACCCAGGACTCCTGGTCTCTGGCCTTCACTTACTGAGTGCTGGCTTTACAGGTTGTGTACACCGCACCCAGGTTATGCTGTTTGGGGAATCAAACCTAGGGCTTTGTGCACGCTGGGCAAGGACTGTACCAACAAATTCACCACCTTAGTGCCTCTGGCTCTTTAACAGACGTTAGGTGTGTGCCTAATTCTCCTCGCCAAAAAACAGGGGTAATGACAATGCTACTCCAGAATCCTGGCCGGCACTGCTGCTGTTTTCAAGGACTTGTTCTTACTTACTTACTTACTTTTAAGACTGAATTTATTTTGCGTATAAGTGTTTTGCCTACATGTGTGTCTGTGCACCGCATGCGTGCCTGGTGCCTGAGAGGCCAGAGGAGGATGTCAGATTCTCTGCAACCTGAATTTCAGATGGTCGTGAACCACCTATGGGTGTTAGGAACTGAGCCTAGGTTCTCTGTAAGAGCAGCAAGTGCTCTTAGCTGCGGAGACAACTGGCCAGCCCCTCAGAGCACTAATGAGCTGGTACCCAGCCCTCAGCATGGTACCCACTCAGGGTGAGACTCCATATATACTTACAGGCTGCTGGCAGTCTCTAAAGATTTGAGTTCCCCTGGGATGCCCAGGAAGTTGTTGAGAGCGTTTGAACACCTGGTGTCCAGTGCCTGCAAGATCAATTTGGGAATAAACAGCTGACTGCTACGTTATTGTTAGAGCAGTGCTAACTACAAAAATCATGTCTGCCCCTGCCATTTAGCCACTTCTAACTCATGGGACACCAGTGATGGCCTCAGGAAGGGAGCCAAGAAATGTCACAACCCAGTAGATCATCTGCCGAAAAATGAAAGCCATTCGTAAGAGAGAAGCCATTTCTAAAGGCAAATCCGACTACTCTGACAGCCCCAAGAGAAAGCCTTAGGGGAGGTGCTGAGCAAAGGGGCTGATACTCAGGTTCTGTGCTGGTCTCTCACCTCTCAAGTTCTGGGAGCACACACACCCTCATTTCCCACCCTCTAACTGTGTCCCCAAGGACCTCCACTACCTGACAGCCCAGCCTCCCCAGGAAGGCCTGAACTCAGCTGTTCTGACCAGCTCTGAGACCCGCTCATAGCAGGGATGGTGGAGCAACCAGAGTCCTACATCTCTGAAGTCTCTCTTGGCCATAGGGGATGCTACCCCAGTAAGGATTTAGACGACAGCTGCAGTGCAGACTCTCTCAGTACCTCAGTCCTTGGCTTGGATTGCAGCTCTGGGAGAAACACTATTTTCTTCAGTCCTTGGGATTGGGTGGTGAGAAAACTCTCTGAATAATGATGGTAAATAACCTTGCTTTAAAACGCATGCTCTAGCCAGGGGTGATGGCACGAGCCTTTAACCCAGCTTTCAGATGACAATGGCAGGTGAATCTTTTGAGGTTGGGGCTAGTCTGATCTACATACCAAATTCCAGGGCAGCCAAGAGTACAAAAGAAGAGACCCAGCATCAAAAAATAAAATATTTGGTTTATAACTGCTTTTTAGTACACCTGAAATAAAGCAACAGACTCCTAGAGAGATTGGTCCCTGTCCTGGCTTTTTTTTTTCCCTGTTTTTTTAGATTGATGTACAAAGCAATGGGTTGTCAAAGCAACTTTATATTACACCTTCTTATCTGTTCCCTCCACCTCGTTTTTAATTGTGTGTGTGTGTGTGTGTGTGTGTTTGGGTGTTTCTCCCATGTATGTTTGTTTTCCACATGTTTTTGGTGCCCCTGGAGGCCAGAGGAGGGGATTGGATCCCCTGGAACTGGAGCTACAGATGTTGGCTGCAGGTTGTGAGTCACCATGTAGGTGTTGGGGAGGAAACTCAAGCCCTCTGGGAGAGCAGCCAGAGCTCTAACCATTGAGCAGTCTCTCTATTCTGTCCACTTTCTGTCCAAAGTGTGTCTTTCTCCCCCTTTAACAGAAAGCCTGTACCTTGTACACATCTACCTAAAACCCAAATGCAAATTCTAAGTATGATTTGCAACCATGTGGTATTCTTTTGCCAACCATGAGTAAATGCCACACAAGCCCAAGTTTTGGATGTGTTCTCCTGAAACGGTCATTTGTTTATTTGTTTGTTTGTTTCACAACAGCAAAATAGACGTGTAAGAGAATGGGATTCTGGCCAGGATGTAGCTCAATGGTGAATGCTTTCCTGGAGACCTTGGGTTCAAACCCAGCTCCTGACAAATGAGTTTCACTGCAGGAGCCAAGGAGACCTCAGACCAGGAGAAGGTTCCCCTGTCAGTCTTAGAAGCAAAACCCCTGGGGGTGAGCTTTAGGAACGCCATCTTTGTGGACACGTGTTGTAAGGAGGACACATGTTACAAGGTGGACACATGTTGTAAGGTGGACACGTGTTATAAGGCAGACACATGCTGTAAGGTGGACACATGTTGTAAGGAGGACGCCATACACTGAGACCAAGGGTTCTCAGATTCCTGGACATCCAGACACTGCTGGGAGTCACAGAGGAAGATGGAGGAGACCTGCAGGCTGAGGACACCCTGGGGTGTGGGGATGGGGATCTCCAGTTTAGCTCAGTGGTGGGGAGTCTAGGAACTGGGAGGGGCTTTCTGCAGGAGACTTAGACAGCGGTGCTCTGTAGAAGAAGGCTTCCTCCGTGCTCCCTATGGCAGTTTTTGATGAAAGACAGTCCATGTTTATCCATACTGTTCATCGTGAAAAATGAGTGCATACCAACTTCTCAGGGTGGACCAGAGATTAAATAACTTTTGCAGGAATGAATGTCTGGGAAGGGAAGCTTATTGGCTAAACCATCAGGGCCTCTATTCACCTTATTAGCATGGAGAGCTCTGTTCTCATCTACATGGCTGTGACCACCGTGGGAGGGGGATGTAGTCACGTATTCTGGGCTAGGAATCAAGCAGGGAGCAGGGAGCAGGGAGGCACCTACCATCTCAGGCTGGTGCCTGGATGCGGGGTCTCTGAACCCACTCGACCTTACCACGGTTCCTGGCATGGTCCACTGTTCACAGACCAGCTAGCCTCTAACTCACAGAGCTCCACCTACCTCTACCTCATGTGTGCTGGGATTAAAGATTCGTGCTTTAGTGAGGGCTTTGGCTACTTAAATTGAGTTTTGATGTGTTTATATGTGTTGCTAGAGACTGAACCCAGGCCTCATGCATGCTGGGCAGGTGCTGTACCACGGAACTGCTCCAGCCACACGACCACTTAAAAACAATGCACTGAAGATATGAGTACTGTGCGCTGACAGTTACCAAAGTGCAATTTCTTCAGACTGACACACCACGTGAGAAATCACCCATCATGGTACAGGAATACTTTATTTTTGGGTAGGGTTGAAAACAGAAGGCAAGGGCATCCAGGAAGATGAAGCCTTTGGTGGGATCAGGGTCTGTGGGGAGAATCGACTGGCAAGCATTTTTTATGAGTGTGACAGGGGCCAGGCACACAGGCGATCCTGTGGGAGAACTTGGCAGGCAGCCTTCCAGGAGGGGAATCGTTTGTATGGGGCTGTGCGTCAGTGCGCCACACGGTGGGCTGTGAAATAGAAGAATTCTGCTTAGCCCCATCCGGCTTCCTTTGAAAATCATGATTTATTTACTAGGCTCTGCACCATTACTGGAGGATTAACCCTAATCTAATTCTCTGGGGGATTATCCCCCTAATCTAACTCTCTAACGCCAGACTGGGTACTTCCCCACATGTGGACCCCAAATACTTGCTGTTTGAATCGTTCTGAATTACTTCTTGACTTCTCCTCCAGCAGTCTGCTGTTCTGGGGAGACATTGCACTGGCACACTTGCTGCTGGTCCATCAAGACTAAGAGAGCTCCTGTTCTCTCTGTCTTCTCATTCTTGGCTCTCCCTCTCTCTCCCTCTCTCCCCCTCTCTCTCCCTCTCTCTCCCTCTCTTCCTCCCTTCCTCTCTCCCTCTCTCCCCCTCTCCCTCTTTCCCTCTCTCCCTCTTTCCCTCCCTTCCCCCCCCTCCCTGCCTCCCCCCCCCTCCTCCTCCCTCTTTCTTCTCATGGTCCCTACCTTCTGAACCACCCCCTACCTGGTAACTCAAAACTCCACCTCTCTCTCTCCACCTCTCTCTCTCCTCCCCAGTAACAGGTTGTAGACATTTTTATTATTTAACCAATGGTTTTAAGTTGGGTAGTAGGGTTTGCACAACTGGGGATTTGCTCACCTTGGGACAACCAAATCTCAGGATACAGAAATCAGCATTTGAATATATAGCAGCATCCGACCTACCCCACAACAGTAGGCACAGCCTAATTGGAAAGCAAGCCCAGCTGGTTAGGTCATGGCTGTGTCTTTATTTCGGGGACCCACTTAGTCACTGTTTGGACCGACTCACACCTCCTCCGACTGGTCTCAAAGAACAGGCAGTTCAAGTATATGAAACCAACCGCCAAATTTAGCTAAAAGACTTTTAATTTTAGCTTTTCACTTCTTTTTTTTTTTCCTTTGGGGGGGAGGTAGTTTTTTTTTATAATTTTCCACAGGTTATTTTTAGCACCTAAATGCTTCCTTCCTGTCCGCTGTGAGAATGTCACCGTCTTCGTGAGCTTGGGAAGCAAAAGCAAATGGGAATCCTCCCTGTTCTGAATGGCTTGTTACACACGTCCCCGTGGCTGCTTCTGTCAGTGTGGCTTTGGAATATTTTTTAACTGCAGAAATGGTTTTTAAAAACATACAGGAGTAAAGCAGGTAGCATGCAGACCCGTTACACCAGCCAGGAAGATAGGTGGCTCAACACACAGAGCCCCATTGTCCAAGGCTTAACACTCATGCTAGGTCCCACCCGGCGGCCGTCAGAAGAGGGACCCAGCTCCCAACAGTCTTCCTCTGACCGCCTCTTACATGGCGTGAGGCATGCGTGCTCTCTTGAACACACAACCAAACAAATAAAATGTAACAGAACTTAAAACCCTTTACATTTGTGTCTCATTTCTAAATCTTGCCTGTTTTCTTTCTTTGGGGCTAATTCTCAGATAGGACATTTCACCCAGATCAGTGCCCATGTCCACAAGTTAATTGTTATTTTAAAATTTTTTATTACATGTAGTTATCGATGTTGTATGTGCGTTCGAGCATGCACACATGGAGATCAAAGGACAGTTGCAGGAATCCATGTGCTCTTTCTACCAAGTTCGTAGGACTTCAGCCAGCATCTCGCCCTGGGCCAGCTTGACAGGACAGCCGGGGTTAAATGGATTACTTTTAGAATCTGAAGTATCGGCATTTCATTTAATCAAAAATGCATGTCTCAGGCCAGTGAGATGTCTCAGAAGCTAAAGGTCCTTACCACCAGCCCTAACTGCCTGAGCTCATCTTGAATCCCAGACAACTGAAGGAGAGAAACCAGCTCACAGCTTGTCCCTTGACCTCTCTCTACACATGCACAGTGGTATATGTGCACCTGCACACGTGCACAAACGTACACATGCAAAGAACATAGAAATGAATTTAAAAATGTTGTCCGAACTTGGGATGGTGTTCTGTTGCCTAGGATACACAAAGCGCCCAGGTTCACCCCATAGTACTACGTAAGTCAGGTGTGGTTAGACACACCTGTAACTTATCTGTAGGTGGCTTGGCCGGATGCTGCCTATATTCTAATTCCAAAACTGGTTGTCCCAGAGACAGAGTCCCCACATAGATGCAAGCTGTCCCCTGCCCCCTGCCCCCAGTGAATTGTGATTGGTGAATAAAGAAGCTGACAGACAATACATGAGTGGAGGAGACATAGGGGGGGGTAGGGAGGACCACAAGGAGGAGGACCAAAGAAGCTGCCGTGGATAAAGAAAAAACTTGCAGGAGAGGAGAGAGGAGAAGCCCCGCCATGAGTTGGCTGAGCCAAAACAATGTGGCCCCGAGGGCTGCCCAATTAGAGGTAGGAGCAGCCCATATAAAACACAGTAAACAATAACTGGGGGTCATGGACAGGAAGAAAGATTCTAACAGCATGGAGGGCGGGCAGCTGCCCAGCTATTGTGCTACCTAAGGTTTATGGAAACTCTAAAGGCTGTGAGTGTATCTTTCATCCAGGAACTCAATGATCACAGCAGGGGGGAAGCCCTGGGCTGAGATTTTAAATAATTTTTTACTACACCATCACTCAAGAGGTAAAGAGAGATGGACCAGAAACTTAAGGTCACCTTTGGTAACAGAAAGTTTGAGGCTGGCCCAAGTTACCTGAGAAACTGTCCCCAAACAGCACGTTTCAAAAGTAATTTTTCCTTCCTCCTCGAAAAGCTCAGTAAGAGGGGACAAAATAATAGCTTACCTGAGGGGAATTGCTGGCCAAACTCGGAAGACAGTGAGAGGCCTTGGAGAGCTGGGGAACATTCTCATGTGTGGCCCTGGACACCTACCTACCAGGGCATCATAAAGAAGTGGATAGCTTGCTGAAGGAGGAGAAGGTGAGCCGATTCCAGCAGAAACCCCAGGCACTGCCTGCCCTCCCTAACCCCGCCAACGCTGCGTCGCCCCCAACCTTGCCAACGCCGTGTCCCCCCCCCAACCCCACCATCACCGTGCCCCTCAACCAAGCCGTCGCCGAGGCCCCCTGAACCCGCCATCACTGTGCCCCCCAACCCTGCCATCGCTGAGGCCCTCCCACAACCCCGCCATCGCCGTGCCCCCCAACCACGCCATCGCTGAGGACCCCCACCCACCACCGCTGAGGCCCTCCCACAACCCCGTCATCACTGTGGCCCCTCGCTTTGTACTAATGGAACCACTACCATAGGGTGCCTCTCCCTACTGCACACATGGACACATGGACCCCAGCACGCACGCACAACACACACACACGCACACACACACACACACACACGATACATTTTGAAAAAAGAAAAAAACTAGTAACAAAGCACACACCGTTTTGATGTCTGTCATGCAGATACTTATTTTTTAGCATTGCTGTGTGGATGGTTGAGGAAGCCAGAGAATGACTTGAAGGAGCTTGTTCTTTCCTTCCACCATGTGGTCCTGGGAACAACCTCGGGTCCTCAGGCTTGATGGCAAGTGCACCGCTCCACTCCATTACCTGCTCCATTACCCACTGAACCAGCTCGCTGGCCCTTAATGTCAGCGATTGAACAGTGACTTCATCCAGTGTCGAGGGACAAATGCCCAGACTCATGGCTGATAGAAACAAACAAACAAACAAACAAGTTGGTTCACTTGTTAAAAGAGAAATTTAAGAGCACGTTCCAAGGCTTTAAAAATGTGTAATATCAGCCAAGCAGTGGGAGGCAGAGGCAAGCGGATCTTCGTGAGTTTGAGGCCAGCCTGGTCTACAGAATGAGTTCCAGGACAGCCAGGGCTACACAGAGAAACCCTGTCTCAAAAACCAGCAAACAAAAATGGGTGATGTCATTAAAGTCTGATGACAGACTCCTGCAATCACAACACTTGGGGTGCAGAGGCAGGGGGATTGCTATAGTTCTGAGGCCGGTCTCATCTATATAACAAGCCCCAGCCCAGCCAGGAATATGGAGTGAGAATCTGTCTCACCAAACAACAATAATAAAAACTATCTCTTTGAGCAGATAATACATTTTGAAGGAGAATCACCAACCATGTGTTTTTGCATTTAGTTAAAGGTTATTTATATGTGGGTGTATTCGGGAGTGTGTGTGTGTTTGTTTGTGTGTGTGTGTGTGTGTGTGTTTGGTTTGTGTGTTGTTTGTGTTGTGTGTTTGTGTCTGTGTGTGTGTGTGTGTTTGTGTTTGCATGTGTGTGTGTGTGTGTGTGTGTGTTTGTATGTGTGTTTGTGTGTGTGTGTATGTGTGTGTGTGTGTGTGTGTGTGTGAGGCAGGGAGGCAGTGCTCAACTAGACGAGATGAGAAGCAGTTATCAGGTCCCCCGAAACTAGAGCTACAGAGGGTTGTGAGCTCCCCACCTGGAGACTGAACTCCAGCCTGGTTGAACGGCCTATGCTCTTGGCAGCCCAGCCGTCTCACCAGAGCCTCACTTCCGCCATTTTAAATGACCGTTGTCATATCCCGTACAGAAGTGGCGCTATGCCATCCCTTGCTAGGAAACCTGTCAAAGCCAACACTAGGCAAGGAAAAGTAAATGGGGCCTGTGGGAACCTCTGAGGATGTGATGTTGAACAGGGTATGCCAAGATGTAGTATCAGAGCACACTGAGCCGGCTTCCTCCTGATGGCTGTTTGCACTGTTTCTGGCACTTAGAGAGTCTCAAGGACTATAATAGATCTTGTTACCAAGTAAGTCCTTCAGAAACTACTACTTTCCCTCCAGCACTGGTTTGTAAACTCTGAGGACAGATGTGTGTGTCTCATCCTCCATCGCAGCCCCCATGTAGGGAATTATTTAAATACCTGGAAGGCCACACTAAGTCGCAGTATTCACGAACAGGAAAGTGTTGTCCCGGCAATGATAATCTTTCAGGAGACTCTAAATCCACAGTAAAAAATTATCTATCATTCTGTGTATGTGTGCATGCATGTACCTACACATGTACACACTCAGGATGCATGTGTGTGCAGGGATGTGCCGAAATATGTGCTTTACCCTCTGGCCCAATTCATTGGCCTGAGATTCTAATTCCTCTAAATAAAAAAAATATGTTTTAATATATTTTTATTCTTTGAGATTTTATAATCCATACAGTGTGTTTTGATCGTATCCACTCGTTATTTCTCACCCCCACCTCCTCCTAAATACAGCCCCAAAGCTTTGCTCTCCGTCTCTTAAAAGAACCTGCTCCCTCCTGTCTAGAGCCTGAGTAGGACTTTGCGTCTATTTTTTTCTGTTTCCCTCCCACCACGTGCTCCCTCTACCCCCTTAGCTTCCTCCTGAATCGGGTGGGTGTGGTATGCTTAATACCTTGGGCACCTTGGTTAGGTTTTTTTTGTGGTTTTCAGCTTGGATACAGAAACAGTCATGACTTTCCTTACTCCCCTGATATTAACTTGGGGTTTGCTCACTGCAGTCCCTGCCCCTACCCTTACAGGGCCCAGCAAGCTGTCAGGAGAGGCAGTCCATTACAGGAAGAGCTGGAGGACCTATAGGTTACCATGGCTGTTTTAGAGGAGCAGAGGATCATGGTCACAGCCCAGAGCAAGCTGTTTGTTAAGTCATCAGATCAAGCAAGATGAGCATAGAGGTCATGTGACTGAAATTCAAGAGTAAAGGGCTGGGCCTAGGGACAGAACAATTTCCTAGCATGCAGAGTCATGGGTTCATTTCCAGAACCTTTCATGCTTGCACAGATGCTGCTGCATACACACACACACACACACACACACACGCACACACACACACACACACACACGTACACGAATACACGCACAAGCATACAGGCATAATGCATGTATATAATAAATGTGAAAAAAAGCTTTTAAAAATTGTTTTTTCTCTCCAAGATTAAAGTTCTTAGCCAGATGTTGACTGATGCCTGCAATCCCAGCGCTTAAAAGGTGAGACTCTTAGGTCAAGGTCACCATCAGTGATATAGTGAGTTCAAAGCCAGCCTGGACTATAGAAGACCCTGTCTCAAAAACCAATGAGTTTTTCATGCATGTCTCAGTCATATATGCTAGTCTGTGAAAACCTAGCAATTTCTGGGCTATTTCCCAAAGTCAGTAGGTATATTCATAGATATACCAAAACTGGATTCTAAAAAGAAATTGTTAATCTTCCGAATGCCGAGGTCAGTAGCCAGCCTCCTGAGGCCACAGGAAGTGAGCCCAGGGAGTCGTTTCAAAACAAAATGTGATTTAGCCTAAGTCTTTGCCCAAACGACAGAGAGGTAGTCACTGTCTCCAGGATGTCCACAGTCATTACCCAGACCTTGAGCTCCAGCCTATCCCAGCCTTGCTAACACTGGGGGTAGAGCTGGTGAGAGTCACACTGACTTATTTGTCACTCTCTGGAGGTCATGGGGACCCCCCCTTTCCAGGGTGAGACATTCATGTCCTACACCAGCAGTTCCTGGATCTGGCACCTGTCGTGGTATACCAGATCCCCTGTGACAGGGAGGACATTGTGAGAGATTCCCGAGGAGGCCCGAGACCTCTGTGCAGTGCCTAACTGTGGGCCTGAGGGCAGGGATACCCTGGGAGATGAAAAAGGAGAGACTACTCTGATAGCTGTGACTGGTTCTAGCTAATGCTACAGAAGGACCAGCCACAGTCCCAACTCTGATAGCCTATACAGATTTTTTTAACTGTGACATTGTAATCTTACATACACTTTCACCAGATGGTGGCTTTAGGACCCCACCCCAAGATATCCTCTGAACAAGTAAGTGCATTCGCAGAAGCACATAGTTTTAGTCATCTTCAAACAGCAGAGTTGCTCTCTGTGTGCTCACTCTGGCTTCAAGGGAAGCACTCTAGCTTTCCTGGCTGAAATGCTGGTGGCAGCTTCCCCCACTCTCCAGACACATTCATGCACATGCCCATGCACATGATCACACACACACACACACACACACACACACATGCATGCATGCATGCACACAAAGCTTAACATGTGTACAGTGGCCAATGTTCCTTCCTCTCCTCTGATATCCAGTACCATTAACTGTTCCAACAGAAATGCCAATGTTCTAGACAGAATTCTAAGCCTCTATGTTTTGTAATTTCAAGAGAACTTTTCAAATATCATCATTAGTAATCACAGAATTATTAATTCTGCGAGGTGGAACTAGAAGTCGCCACAGCTGTCTCTACATGTATTATGGCAAGGTCAAAGCAACTGTGGACTATGCAGCAAGACCTTGGTTGGGTGGATGGATGGGTAGGTGGGTAGGTAGGTGGATGGATGGATGGATGGATGGATGGATGGATGGATGGATGGATGGATAGAGAGGTATATGGACAGTTGAGTGAGCGGATGGGTGGATGGTTATTTGGGTAGATGGGTGGATAGGTGGATAGGTGTATGGATGGTTGGGTGGGTAGATGAGTGGATGGGTTGGGGGATGGTTGGGTAGGTGGATGGTTGGTTGGGTGGGTGGGTAGGTAGGTGGATGGATGGATGGATGGATATATAGAGAGGTATATGGACAGTTGAATGAGTGGATGGGTGGATGGGTATTTGGGTGGATGGGTGGATAGGTGGATAGGGGTATGGATGGTTGGGTGGGTAGATGAGTGGATGGGTTGGGGGATGGTTGGGTGGGTGGATGGTTGGTTGGGTGGGTGGGTGAGTAGATGGATGGTTTGTTGAGTGGACTGATAGATGGGTGGGTGATGGGTGGGTAAGTGGATGACTGGATAGGTGGGTAGATGGTTGGTTGGTTGGGTGGGTGGGTAGGTGGGTGGATGGATGGATGGATGGATGGATGGATGGATGGATAGAGAGGTATATAGACAGTTGAGTGAGTGGTTGGGTGGATGGGTATTTGGATGGATGGGTGGATAGGTGGATAGGGGTATGGATGGTTGGGTGGGTAGATGAGTGGATGGGTTGGGGGATGGTTGGGTGGGTGGATGGTTGGGTGAGTGGGTAGAAGGTTGGATAGATGTACAGGACATACTTTCAGAGTTTCTTGTTGGGGAGGGAAATGTCAGAATGTTTGTAGAGGAAAAGCTCATTAGCAAAACAGCCTTGGAGGTGACTCTGTATAAAATTCTTAATTTGTTTCATTTCCAGGAAACAGAAACCAGGGCTCTGTTTCTTAAGATTCGGGCTCTTTAGGAAGAGGTATGTCAGAAAGGTTAAACACTAGCTGAGACAGGAGGGGGCACCTATGGTGGAGACAAGCCAGGGCACATGTGGCCGTGGGCTCTGTGTAAACGCCATGATTCTCCAGGCCCCCTACATCAACCTGTTTTCAAATTATAGATGATGAAGGATAGTAGGGCCTCCCTAACTGGACAGAAACACTTAGAGTACCCATGGCAAAAAGAAGAGTGTGTGTGTGTGTGTGTGTGTGTGTGTGTGTGTGTGTGTGTGTTAGGGGAGGGTCTGCATGTGAAAATGGTGCTCTCCAAGCCCAGAAGAGGACGCCTTTGTAAAGTGAAGAGTGGTCGTGCTAATGGCTATTGAGAAGCCTGACCCTTTTGGTGGAATGCTCTTAAGGATGCTGCCCTATTTTTTTTTTAAGGTTACATCCTACTGGCTTCACCCAGATGTCTTTCCAGATGCAGTTACACATGTATGAGAACACTCTGCTTACTGAAGATGTGAGCTTGCAAACTTAGGTCCTCTCCCTCCAGGAACAATGGGCTCTGTCCAAAACCCTGAAGAAAATGGCAGTTTGTGACTTGACCCTGTTCAAAGACTGGATGCCATTAGTATAGTATAAAGTGGACCTTAATGCACTGGAGTATTGCTGTAAAATTAAATAAAAAAGGCTGTCTTTTATCCTGTACGAGGTCCAGCACCTTAGTGCCCTAAGACATCTGTTAGATATCTTAATCTCAGTCAGCAAAACTCTCAGCCCCTTTGCTCCATCCCTTATCACACTGCCGATGGCTTCTCTCTGAGCCTGGCAGCCATCTCTCTAGTTCCCAAGGTAGGTTGCCACCATGCCAGAAATATACATCCCAATTCCATGGTGGCCCAATGTCTCCAGCTACTACACACTCTCTTGAATTCTATTAAATCGCCACATGAAAGAACACACAACACAACAACCTCTGATCCAGTTGATAAGATATAATTTGCCCACCTAGACATACAAAGCCCTGTACACATCTGTCCCTTCAGAATATTCATAACAACCTGTAAATGTGCAGAGAGGAATCATAACATCCACCTCCATATTCTCTTGGTTGCTCCTCCCCCTCGCTCCAGTCTCCTCCCCCTCTAAAACTTTTCTCCCTCCCATCCTTCCTTCTCGTCCAATGACAGGCCTCGTTCTATCTTGTACCTGCCTTCACCTGCGTAATGACGTCATCCTACACTGGGGGTATTGGGGGGGGACACCGCTTGTTTTGTATTTGGAGTAGGTCTGGCTAAACTCTGAGTTCTGGTAGAATTAGCCATGTAGCTACAGCTGATGCTTCTTTGATTACAACAGCGCAAACCAACGTGCAGCCCTTCATCTTAGGGATAGGGAAGGCCATGTCCCCAGTGATTTGCTACGCTGTTTGGCTAATTGATAGTTATAATGATAGACACCTTCACATCCTAGAAGCTTAGCCTTCTTGGTAACAAATGTTGCTGACTTTGCAAATGGTGGTTACAGTGACTTCTAGAGACCCAGGGAGAACAAAGCATAAGCGAACTGAATTCTTGCAGTGAAGAGAGAGAGAGAGAGAGAGAGAGAGAGAGAGAGAGAGAGAGAGAGAGAGAGAGAGAGAGAGAGAGATATTAGTATTCTCTACCTTTTCCTCACACAAGTAAGTTTCAAGGGAGATGTTAACTCAAGACTGGGGCACCAGACACTTTACTACCTCAGTCTCTGCCCTGGGAGTGCCTCTGGCTCTGGTGACACTGTGACTATGGTCCCCCTCAGGTCCCCCAGGCTTCTGGTCTCTCTACAATTCTGTACCTCTAGATTGCTTTCATTATACAGGGGATCTGTTACCTGCCTCGCACTATGTCAGTTATGGGGTAAAACTATGACCCATTGCTTGTATCTACACTCAGAGGCAGAAGCAGTCAGATCTCTGTGAGCTGGCAATCAGCCTGGTCTACATCATGAGTTCTAGTTAACAGGGCCCTAGACCCTAGTAGACCCCAGATCTTAGCACAACTGACTCTATGATAGAAGTGCCTTTCAGGCTGTAAAACTCAGCACATAGACAGCACCAGTTGCCAAAACTAAAACAAAGACCTAATCCATCAAAATGAGAACGTCTCTAAATGTCTTAACCTTGCTGTTTGGCTTCTGTAGTTCTGCTTCTGGCTAACTAAGTATGTCAGCCCAGAACATGGGCTTTGTATTTAAAAGCTCACCCTGAGAAAGGTTCAGTGCTACACTGGGATCCCAAATATCCAGTATAGTCACTGGCAGGCTTTCACTGGGCTTAAACCCCTGTCTGAGCAGTCTTCTCTGGTGAATGCCCATAACCCTTAGTCCAGCCAAGACTACGCAGTGAGACTCTGTATCAAAATCAAAAAGAAAGCAAAGACTATATAGATCGTGATAATTATAATTTTTGGTCAATCAGTTTTAGGGGTTGATTCCAATAGATTAGCCAAATATTGAACATCAGAGCCATAGTCACAACTGCTTTGCGGTCCCACCCTCCTCATTGTGGCTTCTGTTTGGATGCTTACTTGGGACAAGGTTTCTCTGCCCTGGCTTGCCTGGGGCTCACTACATAGACCAGGCTTCCCCAGAACTCACGGATTTCACCTGCCTCAGCCTCCTAAGTGCTGGGATTAGATATAGGCTTGAGCCACCATGCCTGAACTGCCCCTGTAGTTTTAATCACAACTGCTGTCAGATAGCCATTGGTAAAAGGTCCCCTAGTTAGACATCTGCAGTTCTTGTAAATTAAATGAGTTATACCTATCGTTGTCTTGCTTCCAAATGAATGAGACTGTGACCACTTACTTAGCTCTTGTACACTTACTGGGGGGTTAATCTAATTCTCTAAGGGCCAGACCGGCTACATCCCCAGATGTGCTCTCAGTCCAAACACTTGCTGCGTTATTTCTGTTCCACCAGCCTGTCCTCGGGGTCCGTTTAGCTTGGGTACATCCTCCTGGTCCATCATATCTAATGAGGATCTCCTGTTCCCTCCACCTTCCTTCACATTCCTTCTTCCTCCTCTGGGACCCCCAGCCAGGTAACTGAAAACCTGTCTACCTCCCTTCCCTCCAGTAATGGCTGTACCCACCTTTATTTAACCAATAGTTTTAAACTGGGGAGCAAACTTTGCACAACAAAAGCTGATATATGTGGAAATTCATTCATCTTGGGGAAACCAGATCTTGGGGTATAGGATTTAGCATTTGAATACATAGCAGCACCTGACCCAACCCCCAACAAGTCGTGCTGTGGGTCACACTCATGCTCTATAGTAAGTATGATTTGCAGGGCCCATTGCTTTTATGCTATTAACCCACTCTTCCTTCCAGAAGGATTTATGCATAGATGAACTGCATACAGGAATACAGGAGCATTACAGAGGTATGTTATACCCTCACAGTTCACAATGTGAGGAATTCATGTGAGCACACGTTATGGTCAAATTGTCAAAAGCAGACAACAAGGTTGAGCACAGCGAGACCACATAAGCAGAGACTCCATGAGACTCTTAGCACACCTTCCGGCAGGAACCATGCACAGACAGCAAAGGCACACGAGGAGCAGCCGGAGACTGAATCTGTCATCCTGCCTCTCAGGAGGAGGTATAGAGGGCGAGGATGAGAATATATACGTAGGTGGCTTCAGAATGTGGGCGTGGCAGTGGGAAAGTCATTTGACTGTGAAGGACAAAAACCAAAAGCCAGCTGTGTTAATAAACGAAAGGTGTAAATTGTAACATTGGCAATACAAAGTGTGCAGAGAGAGAAGAGAAAGGGTGGGGTCCGGTGTGACTGAGGTCACTGGGCTACAACTGGTCATTTTGTGTAAGTCCCATGGTCGCTACAAAGAAAATAACTAAGAGAAATACACCACCGAGACAAAGAAACCAGCAAACCTCGGAGGAAGGACAGTAAGAAGAGGGGCTAGAAGATGTCAAGGCGCAAGAAGAGATGACAAAATGGCCGTGGCCTTTCGATGTCCCTATCCATGGTTTCTTTAAATGTAAGTGGGGTGAGTTCTACAGCTGGCAGGCTGAAGCATTTGAAAGCAATGAGGTCTAACTATATGCCGTCTGCAGGACACTTGGGGTCACACTAAGCTTGGGGTGAAGGACTCAGAAGAGAGGTGCTGGAGAGGGCAGGGGTGGTGGTATTTGTGTCCTTCCGGCAAAGACTGTCACATAAGGATGTTAGTTCTCCAAGGTGCTGCATGATCTTACATGTCTGGGTAACCAACATCAGAGAACCAAGGTGCATGAGGCTGATGCTGGTAGAAGGAAGTGGAAAAGTAGGATAGTCAGCAGGGAACTTCCCTCCCATCAGTCACTGGCAGGACATGATGAGGGAGCCTGGTAATGCAGGGAGCTGGGTGCAGTGGTACAGGGAGCAGGTGGTGCAAGGAGCAGGGACAATGGGGCAAGGAGCCAGGCCTGGGGGTGCAGAGAGCCGGGCACGGGGATGCAGGGAGGCCGGTGAGATGGTCTTTAAGCGCTTGAGAAGCACAGGCAGGCAGATAGATCTGTGTGTTTGGGGCACTCACTCACCTACATAATGAGTTGCAGACCGGCCAGGGCTACAAAGAGAAACCTGGAAAACAAAAGATTAAATAGGAGTAAGTTTAAGGAAGTGAAAGGCATGTTCTTGAAAACTCTTAAAGATGATGAGGAAGGCCCGGATAAACAGATGGGCCGTGACATTCATAAATCAGAAAATATAGTACTGCTCTTAAAATGTCCATACTGATCAAGGTCATTCACAGGTTCGTTGCAATGTCATCTCAGTGGAGGTTTATAGAAGTAGCAAATTTTCTAACATTCCCATGGAACCACAAAAAAAAAAAAAAAAAAATCAAGCAAACAAAAACCAAACCAAACAAACAAAAAAACCCCAAAATCCTGACTAGTTGAAAGCTTGAGAAAGAAAGGCAGAGGAATTACACTTCCTGATTTCAAAAATGGTTACAAAACTGTAGAAACCAAACACAGAACTGTGTGGCCCAGAGACACGCAAGCAGATGAGCAAAGAGTCTAGCGAAAAAACAAACAAAAACCCCCAAAACTAAACAAAACAAAACAACAACAACAACAACAAAAGCCCACACATGTGCACTGCTCATCTCTGACAAGACCGTGAAGAATTCTCCAGACAAGGGGCGCTGGAGAACACAGGCATTCTCAGGGAAGTACTAGTGGAATCTTTTACTATGCACAGACACCAACCCTTTGAAAGGATTAAATAAAGACTATATTGAAGATCTGGAACTCTAAGACATCCAGAAGAAAGTAGGACTGTTTTGACAAGATTTCTTGGGTAAAACACCGAAAGTCCAGGCACAGATAAGCGCTTCAATATCAGACTCAGAATCTTCTACAAGGGAGATTAAGAGAAGCACGGTGCTCAGAATGGGAGAAATATTGAAGAATCATATCTCGGATATAGACTAAACTTGTCAATAAATAAGGAACACTAAGGACTACATTAAAACACACACACACACACACACACACACACACACACCGGCTTTAAAATAGCAAAGAGGGTTTGGAGAGCTGGCTGAGCAGTTAAGAGTGGTTACTGTTCTCACAGAGGACCCAGGTTCAGTTTTCAGCATGGTGGCTCTTAACCATCTGTATCTCTAATCCTAGAGGATCTGATGCCCTCTTCTGGCCTCTGTAGGCAGACAGCAGACATGCATATAGTGCGCATACATGCATACATGTATGACAAGTGACTTCCCATCACCTGCTGCATGACACGGTACCTATGGTTAATAATACCATGTACGGCGGTACTTAACCATACTGTACAGTGTTAGCAGAGAGCTTAGGCTGTAGACACAGCTTGGCTGGCAGTATGCTAGCTTAGTATGCTCAGAGCCCTGGATTCAAGTCCATTCCTTGTACTGAATAAATTAGACGTGGTGGTGTATACATGTAATCCCAACCCTAGGGAGGTAGAGGCAGGAGGACCAGAAGTTCTCAGCTACATAAGGAATTAGAGACCAGCTTGCACTATATGAGATCCCATCTCAAAAGAGCCTTGGGTCCTTTAATAAGTACTGTAAATGTTTAAGAGCATAGATTTCAACATACATCATTCACATTGTTTTAACGCCATCGTTACAGAGAGTAAGCGACAATAGGTGGCCATGCGGGCAGCTTTGGGGAAATGCCTCTGCTTACAAAATGATGCTTAAAGGGCCTGTGGCCCTTCTTGCTCTGGTGTTGTAAGCAGTGCTGGTTTATGTATGCACACAGTGGGGCTTTCACTGCAAGGTGCCTGAGACCAATGCTGCCTTCCCCCTGCTTTGACCTTCCTTCGAAAATGGATGGTTCTGGTGGGTTAAGGTCCATACTCAAGCTGTTCCTGGTAGCCACTGGTTCATCAGACTAGTCTTGCTGGCTGTCCGAGAGGGTGGGTGCCAAGCAGAAGTGCGTCTTGCTGGCTATCAGGGAGTGGGTGCCAAGGAGAAGTTCGGAGAGCTCAGGGACATTTGTGGTGGGAGATAAGAGGTAAAGAATGATCTCCGACTTCACAGTGGGAATATCCACTGAGTTTCCGGCTGTGCTGGGGGAGACACTTCCGGTACTCATGCTCCTCCTGCTTCCTATGACTGACAGTCTAAAGGAGAAAGGCTAAGGTCAGGAAACAAAGACTCATTTCCCTCCGCACCCTCTTTCCTCCAAATAGCTGGCGTTGGTGTGTAAGAACTGAACTCGTCACCCTGCTCCCAACGTCGAGCATCCCACAAGTGTGCCCGCCGCGGGTGTCACGGCGACCTTGTGGGGAGCTGGTGGTGCCACGTGCTCATCAGAAACAGCCGGAGGGAGATCTCGAGGGGTTGCTTTGCTTTTCTAAATGCTTTCACTTTTTCCTCTCTCCAGTTTCCCAGAGTGACTTGTGATTCAAGTGTCACCGAAAGCTCAGGGTGTCTCCGTCTGTTCGTCTCTTTTCTCTCTGTCTCCTTTACTTTTTAAACAGTCGACTTCAGCCGGAAGCAGTTAGACATCGCTAAGCAAGTTGCGCCCACTAGGAAGAAGCTCCACAAAGACAGCCCAGGGCACGAAGAGCCAGGAGTCAGCCGGTCTTGGCAACGTTAAACTCAGAGGTATCAGCTCAGATGTCCCTTAAAGTGTGAAGCAAAAATGGAGGAGGAACAAAAACAACAACAACAACAACAAAAAACCCAAAAAACAAAAAAACAAAACAAAACAAAACAAAGAAAACAAACAAACGAAAAAGGAACTATTCAGTTGTCCCAGGAGGCTGGCCGTGAGCCCGCGCAGAGGAAGTGCAAGGAGTGCAGGGGTGCAGGGGTACAGAGGAGGTGGTGTTAACAGCCTGCTGGTCAAAGAGGGGAGTGCGGAGAGCTTAACTTGTTTCTCAGGACTCCCTGGGGTGGAAGGAGTTGGGCCTGCTGTGCCCGAACAAACAGAATTGCAGAAGTTGAGCCTACGCTGCTTATCACTTCCCTGAGAAGAAAAGCACATTTCCAGTTTCCTGTGCCTAAGAGAAAGCAAGCACCCAGCGCCCTTCACGCTGCTCAAACCCAGGCTGACCCCGTGCATATGGGACAGGGGATCAGGATGAGGCCTGTGCACCAGGCGAGTCTTTGCTACATGAACTAGAGGAAACAATTCCGGAAGAACACAGCCCCAGCACTGCCCAGACTCAGGAGCAGAAGACCAGGGGCGTTGGTGTAAGTAACACAATCCACCCCAGCTCATGTCGCCCAGCTGGGGAGGAAGGACCTCTGCCATTTTCCTGGATCCCAGCTGCTGGGTTAGCCAGTGGATGGGTTAGGAAGCAGTGCCTTAGGACTCCCCGGGATCTCTGCCTCTAGCCAGGACCAGATCCCTTCACATACCCCGGGCTGCTGCTAGATTTGTCTATGGCTGTCCTTCCGTTTAAAATGAAACAGAGCTGGGACTTAGTTCAATGGCAGTTTATCCTCGTGTGCAAGAGTTTGCATCAATATTATACACATGTAAAGTTGTTTTTAAATGTTTAATGTGTACTTAACGAGAGAGAGAGAGAGAGAGAGAGAGAGAGAGAGAGAGAGAGAGAGAGAGAGAGAGTGAGTAGGGATATACATGCACACTTTAGTTTTGTTTTTGAGACAGGGTCTCAGTGTGTAGTTCTGACTGACCTAAAATTCTGTGTAAACCATGCTGGCCTCAAACTCACAGAAATCCACCTGCTTCTGCCTCCAGAGTGCTGGGATTAAAGGTGTGCGTTCCTGTCCTCAAATACACTTTACCTTTTGAAATCGGTGTTTAGACTTTGGTGTGCCAGTCAAAGGCTCTTGAGCATTTAACTAAGAGTAATGTGAGAAGACAATTGTCAAATTACAAATGTCAGGCTATTTATAAACCTGCTTTATTCTAGAAACATGAAATGGAAAATATAAAGGTTATTTCCCTCACCACTTACCAGACAGCTGGTTTTGTTCAGTGAACATCTTAATTTAGTGTGTGTGTGTGTGTGTGTGTGTGTGTGTGTGTGTGTGTGTGTGTGTGGCAGACACAAGGATTCCTTCACCTTGTGTGATCAAAGTGGTGCTTGGTCTGGGTTTGTTGTGAATTGGTGTGCCTTTTCCACTATTGGTATGAGGAAGTGGCTGAAAATTTAAGGAATTGTCTGTTTTTAGAATAGCAACATTGTTCAGTATTTTATGGTTACTGTCTCGGGCTGTGCACACTCACTGGTTTTCAGTGTTTCTGAAAGCAGTAAAAACTGTTCTTTAAATCAGGACGGTTACACGGTTACACGGTGTCCTTGCTCCGGAAGCTTTGGAGAAGGCTCTCTTGTGATCAGAGCTGCCGTGTGGAGGTGTGGATAAGCAGCTGTGTCTGTCTGGTGCTTCAGAGCCATGCTTAGACACCAACCACTTACATCTGCTTCCTGAAACTGGTATTACATCTCAGAGTTCTGTGAGCAAGTAAGAACCTGGGTCCCCCTCCTCAAGGGTTCCCTGTGGTATCTGAGAAGGAGTGGCTACATTCTAAAGGTTGCTGTTGGGTTCCTCGCTGGTTACAGTCCTTCAGCCCAGCCTCCAGGGACAATTGGTTGACATGTTATTAAAAGCTGTGACCTTGGCTTGAGCACTTTTTTTTTCCTATGTGGACTTCCTTCCTCAATGGACCTGCTCTCAAGCTACCATAATTCATGGAACTTGTAGATGTTTGTATTTTGCCTGCCCAGAGAAGGCACACCTATGGGGGTTTTGCTTAAGACCATTTCCTTATTTGAAGGTCTCTCTCAGACACCTTTTAAAATCAACTTTTGGGCAAAGAGAGCAGTTAACATCTTCAAAATGCTCTACATAGCAGGTGGACTTGAGACATCAGTGACGGAGGAGAGTAGCCACAGACACACACATCCCCCGCCGCCACCCAGGCCCTGCATGTTCTGAGTCAGATGCTTGAATTATGAATCGGAAAGAAAGGTAGTCAAATGTCCTCAGCTGTTCTGAAACTCTTCAGCTAGATGAATAAATTAGCGACTGCTCTGACCCATCTCAGATTCATGTGCCAGGTGTGGCAAGATGGAGTTGGTTTTTCCAAATGAGCAGGCCAATGACGACCGATGCCCACAACAGAGAATGAGGAAGTGGTTGGTCACATTTGATTTGGCATCTGAACGGCAGTGAAGAACCTAGTCCATGTATCATTTGGCCGCAGGTCTGGCTGACCTGTGGAGAGATTAAGCACACATTTGCCTCTAAGGTGGAGTACACCTTCCTGCTGTTAGCTTGCCTGAGTGGTTGCTTTTATTTTTCTTTTAACATTGTATCTATCCTGAGGCCGCCTGCATGTTTCCTTTCTTCCTTGATTATAAACAAGTATCTTGTGTTGATAGGCAGTATTGGGTATCTGCCACTCTATTCTTCTTATTTATTTTTTTCCCTTATTTTTTTTTTCGGAGCTGGGGACCGAACCCAGGGCCTTGCGCTTGCTAGGCAAGCGCTCTACCACTGAGCTAAATCCCCAACCCCCTTCTTATTTATTTTAGTGTATTCGGATTTTCCCACATATATGTCTGAGCCCCATGTGTGTGTCTGGTGCCTAAGGAAGCCAGATGAGGGTTTGGAGGTCCTGGAGCTGGATTTTTTTATGGTTGTGAAGCATCATGTGGTTGTGGGGAATCTACCCAGGTCCTCTGGAAGAGCAGTAAGTGCTCTTGACTGCTGAGCCATCTCCCCAGCCCCTTCTTTGATTTTTTTTTCTTTTTTTCCGGAGCTGGGGACCGAACCCAGGGCCTTGCGCTTCCTAGGCAAGCGCTCTACTACTGAGCTAAATCCCCAACCCCTTTCTTTGATTTTTTTGAGGCAGGGTCTTAAGTAGTCCAGACTAGCCTGGAAATGGCTATGTAGCCAAAAATGACCTTAAGTTCTCCATCTTCCTGTGTCATTCTCCTGGGAGTAAATGCTAGGATCACAGGTCTGTGCCCCCTCGGCAATACTGGACTATCAGCAGATACTTTGAACAAGAAATGTAAAAGCATTCTTAGATAGAGGCCAGGCATGTAACATAGCCAAGCCTTCTTATCTATAGGAAACACAGGCAAGAGCTAATCTGGGCTCTTATGATGCCACTTGACAGATCACAAGAGGGCTGCCCGAAGGAACCAGATATACTCCTTCAGGGGGATCCTGAGAAGACGCTGTCTCGTTGTCTAATAGTGTTTACATGTGAATGACATAGGTTAGGGGAGGCTTTTCACTTGACGGTCTCACAGAAAACTCTTCCTGATGGCCTCTCTGTGAAAGACATGAGTGCATGAGAAGGGACCCCCTGAAGACTCTGAGGGCAGATAAAGGGTGACAATCATATGCCCTGCTTCAGCAGAAACTAGAGGGACGTCGGGGAAGGAACAAGCATCTGGGTGACAGTGACACACATAGATAAAAGGCACTGGGAGCTGAATGTGGCCGTCCATGCCTAAGTCCCAATTCTGAAGGTCATGAGGGGATAGCCTGGGCTATGTAGAAAGGCACTGTCTCAAAAATAAACAAATGAAAGCTGCAAAAGGTTGGGCGAATCAGGAAGCAAGGTGAAAGAGTTTGCTCAGCAGCTCTGAGGGGGTAGAGGGCCAAGCTTTCGCAAATGCAGATACAGATGTAGGGCTGATAGGATGGCCCGGGTTGGAAAAGGCTCCTACCACTGGGTCCTACAACCTGAGTGTGGGTCCTAGAACTAAGATAGCAAAAGAAAGAAAATTCCCACAAGACATCCCCTGACTTCCACAGCCATGCTGTGGCATGTGGGTGTGCTCGTATGCGCTCACACACACACACACACACACACACACACACACACACACACACACACACACACACGTACACACTCTACAGGCATGCATGCACGTGCATGCAGAATAAATAAATAAATAAATATAAGAAAAATGCAGGTGTAGATAGGATATGCAGATGCTGTAATGTGGTGGCTTAAAGTCAAACTGGCCTGTGTTAAGAAACCAAGTCTGCAAGAGCAGCTGCCAAAATTGGGCAAGTCACCTGACTTCTCGGAGGCTACCCTTCATGGAAGGCTGCTTCTGGGAATTTCAAGGAGCAGAACACATGCACCACAGCATTAAGATGTGGCCAGAGTTGGTGTGCATGTTCTGCTGGAGCAGGCTTCCCGTATATGCTCTCGCTCCTTGGCAGCCGTGTCTGTGTGCGATGACATGCTTTAACATGGGAAATGCTCTTATCTCACCAGTCTGCCTAACTAGGATCAGGGCTGGAAGGGTTGAACTTCAGCCCTCAGTAGAAAAGCCCAGAAGCCTATGGCTGCGAAGCAGGCAGCAGGAGCCTTTTCAACTGCCTTTGAGAAAGTCACACACAAATGTCTGCACCTGGGTCCTCCTCCCAGCCTCTCAGTTCCCCCCGAGGGTGAGGACCTGGGGGACAGATCTGTGTTTACCTCCATAGCCCCAGAACTCCCCTGCCTCTGCCCTGCCTTGGCACCAGGCAGGAGGCACTGAGATTCCTGTTACTTCTGTGTGTCTCCTACATCCTTCCAGGCCTTCTGAACGGAATGCCTGTGTGGTCCGTGCGGTCTCCCTGGCTCCTAGCAATTGAGTAGTTTTCTTACTGTGGTAGACGTTGTTGTTAATTATTTTATTCTGAGTTAATATAATTACATACTTTCTTCCTTCCTTTTCTCCCTCTAAATCTTCCCACACACCCTCCTTTCTCACTGTCTTTTGTTTATTGTCGCTACGTGTGTGTGTGTGTGTGTGCATGTGTGTGTGCCTGAGTGCATGCACACATGAATTCAGTTGCTTTCAGAGCCCAGAAGAAGTCATTGGAACCCCATGAGCTACAATTACTGGTGTTCGTGCACAACTTGACGTGCGTGCTTAGAACTGAACCCTTAAAGCATACATGATCTTAACTGCCGTGCCTGAGTTATTCTCATTCATATGATTTTCTTTTCTCTCTGCCTCTGTCTCTGTCTCTGTGTCTCTGTCTCTGTGTCTCTGTGTCTCTGTCTCTGTGTCTGTCTCTATCTCTGTCTCTGTCTCTCTGTGTGTCTGTCTCTGTTTCTCTCTATCTCTCTCTTGTGTCTCTGTCTCTATCTTTGACTCTGTGTCTCTGTCTCTGTCTCTCTCTCTGTCTCTCTCTCTCTCTCTGTCTCTATCTTTGACTCTATGTCTCTGCTCTGTCTCTGTCTCTGTCTCTCTCTCTGTCTCTGTCTCTGTGTCTCTGTCTCTGTGTCTGTCTCTATCTCTGTCTCTGTCTCTCTGTGTGTCTCTGTCTCTGTTTCTCTCTATCTCTGTCTTGTGTCTCTGTCTCTATCTTTGACTCTGTGTCTCTGTCTCTGTCTCTCTCTCTGTCTCTCTCTCTCTGTCTCTATCTTTGTCTCTTTTTCTCTGCTCTGTCTCTGTCTCTGTCTCTCTCTCTGTCTCTGTCTCTGTGTCTCTGTCTCTGTTTCTGTCTATCTCTGTCTGTCTCTGTCTCTTTCTCTGTGTCTCTGTCTCTGTCTTCTCTCTGTCTCTGTCTCTCTGTGTCTCTGTCTCTATCTTCTGACTCTGTGTCTCTGTCTCTGTCTCTCTCTCTGTCTTGTGTCTCTGTCTCTCTTGACTCTTTGTCTCTGCTCTCTCTCTCTGTGTGTGTGTGTGTGTGTGTGTGTGTGTGTGTGTGTGTGTGTGTGTTTGGTCTTTTGAGACAGGGTCTTACTATTGCTCTGGCTGTTCTGGAACTCACTCTGTAGTTCACATTGACCTCAAACTCACAGAGATCTGCCTTCCTCTGCCTCCTGAGTGCTGGGATCAAAGGTATACACTGTGCCAAGCCCTCATCCATGTGATTTTTCAACTCTCCTTCATGCAAAGTCATAAAACATTCGGGCCTTAAGTGTGCTGTGCAGCTAGCTTGAAAAGGCACATGGAATTCAGAACTTCTGCCAGTGAGCGCCCCTCCCTGGCCTCACCTCAATCAGCCATCATGAAGCCACCCAGACAGTTGTGCTGGGCTGGAATGGAGGGAGGACAGAGGTGTCCTCCGCCTCCTGTCTGTCCCTCTCACACGTGTCTGAGATCTGTTATGTTTACAAGTAACATGGTTTGAGTTGTTGGGCTGCATTTTCTCTGTGCATGTCCCATGCATTGATTCTGCCTGTTATTAGCGATCTAAAAATACTTGCTGTTTCTAGTTGTAGATAAAGGCACTGTGAGAAATTGTACACACGGCTATGCGGGGACATGTTCACCACAAATAATACTTACGCGCAGAGTTATAAGTCACAGTTTAGTTTTAACTATAATTTTTAAAAAAAAAAAATTCTACCAAGAAGCTGGAGAGACGGATCAGCAGTTAAGAGCGTTTACTGATCATCCGCCGGACCTCAGCTTGGTTCCCAGCACCCATACCGCAGCTCACAGCCATCTGCAACTCCAGTTTCAGGGGATCTAGCGCCATCTTCTGGCTTCCTCAGGCACTGCACTTATAAGGTGCACACATAGATGGAGGCAAAACATTCATACACATAAAATTAGAATGAAAAGCAAATCTTTAATTTCCCACCCTACCGAGTGCCCCAAAGTCCTCCAGTGCTGTATGAGGGTCTGTGCTCCCCAATTTCAGTGTTTGCAGTTTGGACCCCACAAGCACATCACCAGTCTTAGTTCATATTTCTAAGCAACCGTCATGTGGAGCGGTTTTCTGGCTGGCTCTGGTTTTGAGTTTTCCAAAGGCCTTATTTATTAATAAACACACAGATCATTAGAGCGATAGCTTCTTTGTCAATCTTGATTTAAAATTGCATTTATGTACATATTTGCAGTATTGATTGGAAACCTAGAAACCCTGTTTAGTTTTTTGTCTGCTTAATTGATGTTGTTGGTGCGGGCTGAGAGACACCCAGCTCTGGGCTACCTCCCACCCTGCCAACCCAGAGCCTCGAGTGTCTCTACCACTGAGACACGCCCACCGCCCAACTCTGATGTATAGATTTTTAGCTTAGATCTGTGCTAACACTCACGATTCTGCATGCCTGTGGGAGTCAGGGGAGTTTGGAGTCGGTTCTCTCAGGGGATTGAACCCGGGACACCAAATTGCACAGTTGGTACCAAGACCCCTGAGACATCTCACCAAGTCCAGACTCTGTTGTCATTTAACACTCAAAACAAGTAGGGCTCTTTTTTTTTTTTCTTTTTTTCTTTTTTTCTTTTTTATCTCCTGTAACATGTGCTGTGTTGTGCAGATGTCTGTGATGGGTGTGTGGCGTCACTGATGATGAACGCTGCAGTTCTGATAACAGCAGGTGTTTGATCTGCAGCAGTAAGTTGAGAATTCGTCCTCTGCCTGAGAGCCATCAGTGCACTGTCATTTAGAAAGCTGCTTAAGTCAGCTTCCCTCGAGGCAGGGCATCTGAGACCTCTGGTCTCACAGGAGGCAACAGGGGCCAGTGGCCCTTGTTTGCCCTGGTTCTTCATGAAGCCTGAGCGCCCCCAACTCTGCAGCTCCAGCTGTGCAGAAGAATGCAAACTCCGAATGCAAACAGGAGGCCATCGTCTGACCTGTTCTGTCACACGGAAAATATGGAAATCGCCGCGACTCGCTGTGAAATTGAGTTTGCGGTAGACGGTATTATTCTTGCTCATGTCTTGTCTGGTCGTGGTGAGGGAATTTTGCATCTGTGTTTTGGAGCTAGGCGGCCTTGAGAAGCCCTAGACTTGTAGAAGCATCGACCACTGCTTGTAATCTGGGAGGAGACATCCGCCTGCTTCCTACAGTGAACACAGGTTCACAAACCTAAGGGGTGTCCAGGGCATGGGGGCTCACACGCATAACCCCAGTACTGGGAGGCTGGCCCAAGACTGTCCTTGGTTTGAGACCATGCTAGGCTACACAGTGTTCTGGGCCAGCCTAAGCTACATAGCAAGACTCTAACCCCCAGCAACAAAACAGGAACAAGCAAGAGTTCTGGGCTAGAGGAGGCTGGGTTGGTGAACTGCTTGTTTTGCAAGTATGAGGACTGGAGTTCAGCTCCCAGATGGTCCATGATAAATTCCAGGCATGGTCGTGCACATTTGTAATCCAAGCAGATGTGGGAACAAGCCACAAACGAAGCATTTGAGCTGGGAGGGAAACCTAATAGAGGACACCGGGTTGGGGGGGAGTCAGAGGAAGGTACAGAGATAAAAAGGTTCCATTACTTTGAATACTAGCTAATGTAGATGAACTGGTGAGATCCAGGTTCAATGAGAGAACCTGTCTCAAATATTCGGGTGGATAGTGAATCAGGGAGCTTGTTGTCGTCCTCTGGTCTCTGGGTTTGTACACATGTACTAACTCGCATGGATTTATTTTCCTATTCTTGGCTATGATTCAAAGGCTGTGGGCTACCAAATAACATACTCCCGCATAGCTTAAAGAGTTAAGTAGGTATTATCCCCAATTTCCAACATCTGAGGGATAAGGCTTTAAGCCATTGGGGAAACAGATGTTAGTTATCCGGTATCTAGATTTTATGCGTTAGAAAGATGACTTTTGTTTTATATGGCTTTTTGGGTTGTGGGGAGGGGTCTCCCTCTGTAGCCCAGGATGACCTAGAACTGGCTCAGGCACCCACGTGTCAAGATGACAGGTGTGCACACCGCTACATCCGACTTAGAAGGACAATTTTTTATTTACTTATTTATTTGTGTTTTTATATGTGGATTGTTTTGACTGAGTGTGTACCACGTTTGTGCCTGGCCCCTGCAGATCTCCTGGAACTGGAGTTACAGATAGAGTTATGGATGGTTGTGGGCAGCCATGTGGGTGCTGGAACCAAACCCAGGTCTTCTGCAAGAGCAGCTTGTGCCCTGGACCACTGAGCCCCATCTCCAGCCCCATAGAAAGACAGACATTTTATTTCAGAGACTAGTAGAGTTCAGTCTTGAGGACAGTGCTCACATCAACATATGACTCTCTGGAAGTATATATGTTTATAAACTCAAGTTTACCTTTCTAAGTTGGATCACTGCCCAGCAACCCATGGTGATCCTCTTATGCCTCCCAACAATAGGACCACACCCACTTTCCCTACGATGCCAGGGGTCTGACCTTAGACTCTCGGGCCCGGGCACTTCCTCCCCTCCTTTCTTCTATTTAGGTTAGAATTTCAAAGCGTTCTTTTCTTAAAGTACTTGTTAATTTTTAATGTTATTGTTTTAATTACAAATTATTCTCTGTGTGTGTTTTGTTTACACGTATGTATGTGTACATGTGTGCCTTGTGTCTGAGAAAATCAGATTGGATCCCGAAGTTAGAGTTGTGCCATGAGGGTGCAGGAACTGAACCTAGGTCTTTTAGCAGAGCAGTGGGTATGCTCAACCACTGAGTTCAAGATTCACTCATTCACTCACTCGTTCATTCACACACTCACTCGTTCACCCATTCATTCATTCATTCATTCATTCATTCATTCATGTATATGTGTGTCTGACTGTGTGCATGTGCATGTGTAAATACTTGGATGTCAGAAGAGGGTGCTGGGTCCCCCAGAGCTGGCATTACAGACATCCGTGGGATGCCCAGCTTGTTATATGAGTCTGGGATCCAACCTCCAGTCCTCAGACTTTCACAGCAAGCACCCTAACTGCCAAGCCATTTCTCTGCTTTCCCTTCAACATAACCCTAAAGTAGAATGGATTTGAGCATCCTCGTTAGTCCATAACTCAGGAGCCTAAAGGACGAGCTAGGTCAGCACAGGACAGAGATAGAAGAAAAAGGAATGGTTTTTGCACACATCTCTTTCCAGGACACATAACTATAAACGAGATAAAGAAAAAAAGTTACATCAATTAGGTAAAATACCTAAAAGGTATCCCTGTGACAAGTTGATCTTGAACTTGAAAATTCTCCAAAGAAGCTTGGACAGGTGTGGTGTGCATATCTGCAGTCCTCGTCCTCTGGAGGTGGCAAGAGGACCAGGAATTCAAGGCTAGTTCAACCGTCCCAAGAAGAGCGACATTTTCAGCATTATGGATAGTTGGTAGACACCATCCTCTCGAACTAAAGCCATACTTTTCTAACTATACTATAAATAATTATATTTCATTATACATACTATATACATATAGGATATAATTATGTTTTAAAAGTAATTAAAATAGTTATATATTATACATAATTTATTCTGTTTAATTATTTTTTCACTTTATTTTTATTTATTCACTTTATATCCCACTCACTGCCCCTCCCCCTCCTTGTCCTCTGACAGGGTGGAGGTCCCCCTGGGTACACTCTGACCCTGGCCTGTCAAATCTCTGTGAGGCTAGACTTATCCTCTCCTACTGAGGCCAGACAAGGCAGCCCAGCCAGAAGAACAGATCCCATGAACAGGCAACAGCTTTTGGGAGAGCCCTCACTCCAGTTGTTCAGGACCCACATGAAGACCAAGCTGCACATCTGCTACATATGTGCAGAGCGAGGGGTGGGGCAGGTCTATCCCATGTATGCTCTTTGGTTGGTGGTTCACTATGAATACACACAAACACACACACACACACACACCACACACACAGATACATAGATACGTGTATATTATATATTATATATAATTTATTTTATGTTTAATTTTTAAAATTCTTTTCTCATATATTACATCCCAACTGCAGTTTCCCTTCCCTCCTCTCCTCCCAGTTCCTCCCCTCCCCTTCCCTCTCCCCCAGATCCACTTCTCCTCCATTTCCCTCAGGAAAGAGCAGGCTTCCCAGGGATATTACCAAACATGGTATATCAAGTTGCAGTGAGACAAGACACTTCCTCTCCTATTAATGCTGGACAAGGCAGCCCAGTAGGAGGGAAAGGGTTCCAAAAGCAGGCAAAGGGTCAGAGACAGTCCCTGCTTCCACTGTCAGGAGCCCCACAAGAAGAGCAAGCAAAAACAAGTGTAACGCACATGCAGGCCTGGTCAGTCCCATTCAAGTTCCCTGGTTGTTGGTTTGCTGACAATATACTTTTTAACTTTTAGAAACTTACATTTATATGTACGTGTATATGTATGTATTTTTGTGTACATGTATGTATATGCATGCATGTGTGTGGAGGAGATCATCTGGGACATTTATATGTACATGTATATGTATGTATATGTGTGTATGTACATGTATGCATGTGTGTGGAGGGGACCACCTGGGACATTTATATGTATGTGTATGTATTTATATGTGTATATGTATGTACATGTATGTGTGTGTGGAGGGGACTGCCTTGGACATTTATATGTATGTGCATATGTATGCATATGTGTGTATGTGTATGCACATGTGTGCATGTGTGGGGAGGGGACCACCTGGGAGAGTTATTTCTCTCCTCCCATCTTGTTGGTTTCATGGTTCCAGTACATCAGCTTGGCAGTGAGCTCCTTACCACTGATCTATCTCACTATTATGGCCTCTGTGAGCTGCGTCTCTACAAACCTCTTTCTACTCGGCCTCGGGATCTTAGTGTCGATCCATTCAGCTCCCTGTTCAGTGTATGGATCTTACTCATGGGTTACATAATTAGGGGGATACAGTGAGGATTTTGTAGTTATGCTTTCCCTCAGAGAATAGTGATCAAATCTGCTCATTTTCAGTCTCTTTAGGCTGTGGGCTCTCTGTAGGGCCTGTGGTGTCTGGTGCTTTTGATTATATTATGGTCTGTCTGTCTTTCAATCAACTCTGTCATTGTCTCACAACAGGGCTTAGCTGACGAGTCTCCTCACTATGATCCCCGGTCCCGCACAAAGAGACACCGACTTCTACAGGACAGATTGGTAAGCATGAAGTTTTTTAATTACTTAAGTAACCACTGTGATTTGGCTATTATAGCAAAACAAAATGTAATTCAAACCAGGCATGTTGGTTGCACCTCTTTAATCCCAGCAGTCAGGAGGCAGAAGCAAGCTGCTCTCTGGGAGTCTGAGGACTGCCTGATTTATGTAGTGTGTAGGCCAGCCAGGGCTACACTGTTGTGTCAGAACAAAAACACGCTCAAACCACACAGAAAACAAAGAATGGACAGGGGTTGGAGAAATTAACTCAGGGGTTAGAGCGCTGGCCGTTCTTCCAGAGGACCTGGGCTTGAGTCCCTGTACCCTCCTGGCCATTCACAACTATCTATATTTCCACGGGATCTATTACCCTCTTCTGGCTTCCTTGAGTGCTGTACTCCCATGGTGCATAGACATAAAGCCAGGCAAAACACCCATATACAAAACAATAATAATAGTTTTTAAAAAGTCACTCAGCATGTATGAAAAGGCTGAGGAATATTACTTTTCTACCAAAAAATTACCAGTCAGTAAATACCTTTCTTCTTCCTCTTCTTCTTCTTCTTCTTCTTCTTCTTCTTCTTCTTCTTCTTCTTCTTCTTCTTCTTCTTCTTCTTCTTCTTCTTCTTCTTCTCTTCTTCTTCTTCTTCCTCTTCCTCCTCTTCCTCTTCCTCTTCTTCTTTTTCCTCTTCCTCTATCTCTTCTTCATCTCTTTCTCCTCTACTTCCTTGTTTTCTCATCTCTTCCTCCTCTACCACCTCACCTCTTCCTCCTCCTCTTCCTCCTCCTCCTCCTCCTCCTCTTCCTCCTCCTCCTCTTCCCCCTCATTTATTATACTGTCTAGTGTAGGAGGTAGAAATCCACCTTTTGACCTCAGTACTATGAAGAACAGGGTAAACTGGCCTTGCCCATTATCCCTACCCCCTTCCCCAAGCCTTGTTTCTACCTAGGTGTGAATTGTGTGGACTGGGGGTGTTTGAGCATCCTGTTAACTGCTGCCCAGGGCTGTTCTCTCTGGTTTTGTTTGAAGACGCTTGAGACTGAACCTGGAAACCTCTCAGATGTTGGCAAAGGCTGAATCTGAACCGCATCTCCAGCCTTCTAACTTCCTATTTGGAGACAGGGTTGTACAAAGTAGCCCTGTACCCACTTTGTGGCCCAGGCAAATCTTGAATTTGGATGCTCCTGCCTGCCTCCTGGGTACCCTCACTCTAAGCCTCCACTGCGGGGCAGGCATGACTAAGAACTTGGATTTGCTGTGGCCTTGGGAGAAGCTTTGTTCTGTGACATCCTCGCCTGGGACCTCTCACATCCTGGCCACTTTTTTTTCTTTGAAATCTTAAGTGTTTATTTTATTTTATGTGTGTGGGTGTTCTGCCTGCACATATGTCTGTGAACTACATGTGTGCACTTCCCATAGGAAGCAGAGGAGAGTACTGGCTCCTCAGGCACTGGAGTTATAGATGGTGGCGAGTCACCATGCCGGTGCTGGAATCCGAAAACTGGGTCCTCTGCAAGGGCACCCGGTGCTCTCTGACTCCCGTCTCCCTTTCTAAGAACTATTTCTATTAATTGAGAATTTCATACAATACAGTTAGCCATGTTCACACCCCTCCAAACTCCTGGGGACCCACCCCCCACCTCTCTCCTCATCTAACTTCATGTTTGTTGACCCCGTTCCCACCCCAGTGAGTCCTTTTTTTTTTTTTTTTTAAGCTGAAGGAATGATCTTGAGAATCATGGGGTGGAACTTTCCCTCAGACAATTAATAACGCTGGTTCTCTATTCAGAAGCGGCCCTGCCACAAACCACAGCAGAGGCAAGAAGGAAGCAGACATCAGGTACTTCTGACCTGGAAACAGAAGTGCCTAGAGGTCCAGTGTACACCCCTGCTGGGTGAGTGTGGACATGCCCCTCCCCGCTCCCTCCCACACATAGGTGGGGAGGGCTTCCCGGAAAGAGACAGTAATCAATAACAGTGAACCTGTCCAGGGAGATATATTGGATATTTGTCTGTGGATTCAATTGATTTAAACTGGAAGAGCCACGCTATACCAGGTACCATCATATGCAACGAAGAATAAATTCCACTCCACAGAAGATGGAAGAAAGGAAGTAGGAGGGAGGAAATGAAGTAGAAGAGTGCGTGGAAGAATCCGGACGGGTAGAATAGGAACAGCACAACCAGCACTGAAAAGAGAAGGGAGAGCATGCGAGCGTCGGCCTTTGCGGAGTCCGAGCCTATGTGGATTTAGAGGAGTTAGTAAGGGTGAGGAGAAAGTGGTCAATTGTGGGACCTGGTGGCCCTTCTGTAAGGCCAGACCAAAGGTCAGAGAATTGCATCCCGCGAACGGCCCCTCGACCCTGCCTGTGTTTGTTTTATCCATGAAAAGTCTCATCTGGGCACCACCCTCACAGCAGAATTATGGCCGCATCCTGTGCTCTCCACGCTCCTGTTAGCTTCATTGTCCCTCTACACAGTCGGATGGGGAGGACGCCAGCATAATTCCCATTTACTGTGTCTACCGTTTGTGGGACTGGAGACAGAGTACAGCCGGTGGTGCTCTACCCACCCAGCTGCTCTCCTGGTTCCCGGTCCATTTTACTTTCCATTGAGGAATATTTTTATTAATATTTATATTTATTAATATTTTAGACTATCCTATCTTATCTCATGTGTGTAATTGTTTTGCCTGAACATATGTAACTGGACGCCCGGTGCCCACAGAGACCAGAAGAAAGTGTCAGATTGCCAGAGCTGGATTTACAGGAGACCGTGAGCCACCAGGTCCTGGGAACCAAACCGGGGGACTCTGGAAGGCCAACGAGTGTGCTTCAGTACTGTGTCTCCTACCTGTAGCTCTCACTTTGAAAGATGAAGAAACAGAAAAACACCAAGCGAAATTTGCCTGAGATCGCGTGTCCCTTTCCTTATAAGCGAATTGGGGCCCTGAGGGGAGACGTGATTTACCTACGACCACACCACCTGCAGGAGGCAAAGCAGGGATACGAACCAAAATATCATAATGGATAGGAAAGCTGCGTCGTTTTAAAGATTAGACTTGGCATCTTCCTGTACCCCAAAAATCAGCAGCCACACTCCCTGAAAGGTGTGGTTTGTCTCTGCAGCCGGGTTCCCGGCAACACAGCCCCCGCAGCTTTCCTCCCAAGGAGTCTGCAGAATTGTCCTGAAGGCTGAGTAGCACGCATCCTAGGCCTTTTCTAGCCCTGCGGTCTCCATGGCAACTCCTCGGCATCCCTGCTGAAACATACAAGCGGCCTCCTCAGATGAATGCCCACGGCTGTGTGTTCTCGTACAATTTCACTTACGAAAACAGGCCGCTGTTGAGAGCTGTCTGCTGGTTCTGCACGATGGAGCTGTTAGGGGCTCGGTGGACAAGGGTTTCTGTCCGCCGGTACCCACACCTCAGTCTGTGGGGTTTTGTTTTGTTGTTTGCTTTTAACAAACGCTGGCTCTTTCTACCTCCATAGAGCTAGGCATCTAGGGGTTTCAGAATAAAATGTTAATAGGGTTGGATTGGCTTTTACTTTCCCAGATGTGGTTCAACCAACCTCTTGGGTGAGAAAAATTTAATCCTTAAGATAATTTGAATCTGAAACTCACCTCTACTCTACTCTTGCTCTCGTTCTTCCCCGCTGCAGATGCCTTGTGTCTTGACGGCTTCACAGCGATTCCCAGGATAGGACTGATACACATCTCATGTGCCAGTAACTCAGCCCACACTGCATGTAAACCCCCCACCCCCGAGCAAGGAGCACAGGATGGGGCTTTGGACATGACAAGAGGATCTCAGTAAGTGAGGTCTCAGCCGCCGCCCTTGGGCGTTCGTGTCTGCTAAGGAGCTGTATTTTATGGGCATCATAACTTCTTGGCTACCTTTTGACGGAGCTTCTCCTGCCTTCTGGGGACTCACGGTTTAGAATCCAGGCATTGCTTTTGAGTTTCAGGAGACAGCTCTAAGGAGCACACGACATTTTTACTGCTAAGTTGTCTGCAATGAGTCTTGGGCCTGGTTCAGACCCCACACCTTCTCGCCTGCCCTTTAAAGCCAAAAGACTGACTTTCAGAAAACGATGATGACCACAGTGAGAGTCCCTTCTGCTCCTCGGCAGAGGAAACAAGACTTTGAATTGCAAATGTCGTATTTTCATTTCTGGTTGGCTTTTCTGTCCTTAGTAACTTCTCTCTGGTGGAAATAGGAGCTCTCTTCAGGCTGGTCTGGGGAGGGGTATGGGGGAACTCTGGTAGAACCCTGCTAATTTTTTCAGAAAGCCCACTCTTTCTACCTCTACCGCCAGGTGCCTGCTCCCCACAGAAGGCTCCGTCTTGGGACCGCAGCTTCTAGACTGTACCAGAATGAACGAGAACCAGAGTACTGATGTGAGTATGACAGAGATCTGTCTCATTCTCAGTACCACCGTGCTCTGATCTCTTTGGTGACTGTTCCTCCTTCCTCCCCTTCTTTATAAGAAATATTATGGGACATCCTAGGACTCGTGTACATAAGAAATATCTAACTTTGAAGCCAGGAAGTTAAAATTCAGTAATTTAGGGGCTTTCTGTTCCATGCATAGTATAAATCTGGGTCATGGACCGGAAAGTCAGTTCAGTAGTTAAAAGCACTGAACACTCTCACAGAGGACCTGGTCTCAGTTCCCAGTACCCACCGGAGGGCTTACGACCACCCCTATCTCTAGTTACAGGGAGAATGAGACCCCCTCCTGGCCTCCGTGGGCACTGCACCATGTGGTTCACATGCACGCATGCAGGCAAAAGACCCACACACATAAACAAATCTAAAATAAAAATAGAGACAAGATCTAGGTTGAGCGAGAAAGGGAAAGTTGGGTGGAGTGGCCTGAACTTTGTTCTGCATCTTGTTTTCCTATTTGAATTTGCTAATGGCCATAATAAATCTCATGGCGAAGACTATCTAGGACCCAAGATCAGGGCTGGATAATCTTGGAGGCATTGGCTTCTTATCAAAGAGTGCACGTTGCCAGAGGCAGGCGCTAGTGGTACTCCTGGCTAACGGGGACGATGGAGAACCACCCCAGGCCAGACAGACATCCTGTGTGTTCCTTCCTTGGTGTTCAGGGTCTGATAATCCGCCATAAACTTCTCACACCAAACAAATAGTCAACTCTTTTGATGTTGTTCACAGCTTTGAGAACTGTCATAACATTGGAACACCTCAACCACATCCCCCGCCCCTGTCCCATACACCCCATTCCTAGGCAACCAGCAACCTGCTTTCTCTAAAGACTTGTCTCTCATGGAAGTCTATAAACAGAGTGAACCCCTCTGGCCTCTTGGGCCTGGCTGCTTCTGGGTAGCCTTAGTTTTGTGAGTATAGTCCTTCTCGGGTCTATACTCGCTGTGCAGACCCTTCTGTTCCTCACTGGCTGGTGTGCAGTGGAGAACTTCCTCGCCTTCTGGGAACAACACGTCTGTGGCTATCAGTGCACAGGTCTCTATATAAACTGTCTTACATGCTACTGTGTGGTGACCCATGAGGAGAATCACCGCCTACTCAGGTTTGCTTTCTCGACAAGCTGCAGAACGGCCAGTTTTGTCACTATCGGCAGCCGAGGACTTTACTCTCTCTACCTCATCACCCATACCATTTCACTGCAGCCAGCTCAGAAAATGCAAAGTGAGACCCTCCTGGGTTTGGATTTGCATTCCTCTTATGAATAATCATGTCGGTCATCTTTGCATATGCCTGTTGGCCATTATCTATTTTCAAAGAAAATAGGCCTTCTGCAGTCAGCCTCCCACTTTTAAACGAGTCGTTCTTTCTCTACCTATGTTTCTGAGTTGTTCTCCTCATCCTTCCTGTGAAGAAAGTGCACGCGTCGGGTTTTTATACATCTGTAATTTCTGACATGTAATTATGTATAGTTTTTATATATAATTACTCGTGTATGATTCCTAGTCATTGGTACCCATCTTGCCCAGAAGCTAAGGACAGGCATTAAAAGGAACGGAAGTCCTCCGTGGCTATCACTTAGCTTTCTTCTAAGGTCTTAATACAGGAAGTTGGCCTTAGCCGCTTACAGGATGTTTGGTTGTTAGTAATTTCCTCTTTATCGGGCACCAATTTCACAAAGAGGGAAGCGGCAGCATGAGTTGAGCGCCAGCATGGTGCTTCTGGAAATCATTTCCGTGAGCCGCTCTTCCGCTTAACCCTCTTCCCCTGGCAGAGCGGGGCGTGGCCTCTGCTTTGGCCAAGGAGGCCAATCAGAGTTTTGCTGGAGTTGAGGGAGTTAACTCATTTGTCGAAGATGGCTCAACTAGTAAGCAACAAACTCAGGGTTCAAATTCAGCTTCCTGTAGCCTCAAAGGACCTGGGCTTTCAACATCTCTCTTAGTACACTGCGTTTAGATGCCTCCTTCGCTGCGGTCCCTGGTGGTCTGATGCCTTAGGGACGGACTACTTTGTGCATCTGACCGGAGCTGGTGGTCCCATCGGCGGGGTCTGTGGCTGAGCTGTTTTGTCTGAGGCCTTGACATCCACCCAGAAGCAGAAGCCCCAGAGTCACAGTAGACACTTCTCTAGCACGATGCTGGAAGAATGTCTGTGTCCCCTGCAAAGCCAATGCCCCCTTCTTACAACCCCAGGAAGCTGCCTCTGTCTGTCAGCCGTACAGTGGCGTGAACTACCAGTTCTTCATATCCAGGTTTCTGTTCCCCAAACATGCTCTACAGCCGGAGACTGACGCCTCTCCCCTGCCTTATCCTCTGAATGCGTCCCCAAATGAAAGCTCCCCTTCACGCGCCACCCACCCCCCGAGCATCCAATGGCAAGCTCTGATTCTGGGTGTTCTCACGCGTGATGAGAACGGGGATTAGAATAAGGACAAGAGAAACCTGAGCAGAACCCATAATCCGGGGTCGCCAGAGTTCACAGTGGTGATGCTGGCTTTTTCCTGACCCCTGGCTTTACACCATGTCATGGTCTCTGTCCATTTCTGCTCCTTCTGCTCACCTCCTGCTCAAGCCGGTCTGCCACCCGCCACACCTGCATTTCTACCTTTATTTCCCCAGCATTGCCTGGTGTTATCTCTGTAGCTCAGCCAAACCAGGCAGGGCTTAAATCACGATAAATCATGTACTCCTGTCTGGGCGTTCCCCGGGGACGCTGTTGTTTCTCCATGGGTTGAATGAAATTCTGTTTGGTTCTCAAGGCCAGTCTCACAAACCAACTGCTTCACAAGGCTGTTCTGTGGCAACAAAATGTGGGCGCTCGCAAGTCTCCACTTCTTGGGATAGAGATTTCTAAAGATTGGGGTTGGAGGTCAGGTTTCCTGGGTTACCTTGGGTATTCTCCAGAGAAGTCTGTGACTGAAGTGCTTTCCTTTCTGGATTCTTTCCACTCACTCCCTTTAGAGACCCCAGTGATTCTTTTAAAGTTGAAATTAGATTTTGAAACATTTTGCCCAGCGTGAGGGTGGGGGTGCCCAGGAGTAGAGGTCAGAGGTCAGTTTGCAGGAGTCAATCCTCTCCTTCTTCCAGGCCGGTCCTAGAGCTCAAATTCAGGTCAAGAGGCTAGGCAGTGAGCCTCTTATTTACTGAGCCATCTTGCTAGTTCTAACTAGACAATTTTTTAAAAGACTCCCATAGTTCATGCTACCTGGGACTCACTGTGTAGCTTAGATTATCTATCCAAAGACTTTGATCCTCCTGCCTCAGCCTCGCGAGTACTGGGTTTGTAAGTATGTACCAAACCACCAGACTCAAAGCTCCAGTAACCGTGTTCTCCCTTTCTGGTCATACGGTAGTCATTCACCGCATCTAGTTATCTATCTGCCTCTGTGTGCGGGCAGCTGCGGGCACTCGTGTAATGGCAAATGTGTAGAAGTCAGTACAACTTGCAGGAGTCTGTTCTGTCCGTCCACCGTGTGGTCCCAGGGGCTGCAACCAAATTCTCAGGCTCGGTAGCAAGCACCTTTACCTGCTGAGCTAGCTTGCCGGCCCTAGAATCTTATTTTTGATCCTTTATCAGGCGATAAGCTTGGTGGAGAGAGTTAGATGGGGACACAGAAGCAGTTTGGCCTTTAATCAGAACATGAAAAACAGCAGTGTCTCCGTGGATTGGCGACTGAGTGCGCAGGCGCAGGGGTGGGGTTTCCCGGTCTGTAGGGCAGAACCTGGATCTTTGGAGGTAGGAGGTTCCATCCGCAGATCTCTGTTGGAGTTTCCATGGGGAGACTGTATGTTGACCTTCTTACCAGGAGCGTTTTGGGTCCTAGCTGCCTAGAAAATGCCATCAGCATGTCAACCTTTCTGACTGAAGGCTCTCAGCTGATATGAGGGTTGGGAGCTATTAGCCCCATAGGCCTAGAGTCCTTTGGTCACTCGTCCGTGTGTCCCCCACAACTTGAGTAGACTGGAAGCCTTGTTGTCACACCTAAGTGTCCACTTTGCCATTGTTACAGGGAAGGGTCAGCTTGGTCTCTTGATGGTGTTCCTAAAGTCTCGGGATTTATTTCCTCTCTGTACTGTGTTCTAAAGTCTCGGGATTCATTTCCTCTTTTCTCCCACATCTACAGAGGAAGCTCCATTTTTTTTTTCATTATCCTAGACCATCATACAAGATAAAATTGAACACCAGTGTTTGTGAGAGGGTCTTTGAATGGCTGAGGGACTCAGAGAGAGCCGGGAGTCTTGTGTAGGATGTTCTAAAGGAGGATAGATCTCACATAGGGGTCCAGGTGAGAGGCAGAGAGGTTGTACTGAAGCCTTTTGGGCCAAATATGCTTCCTGGCATTTCACAGCAATGTAGGGGAAAACTGGGAGACTGTCTAGGAGAATGTCTGGGAGGCTGTCTGGGAGACTGGGAGGCTATCTGGGAGACTGTCTGGGAGGCTATCTGGGAGACTGACTGGGAGGCTGTCTGGGAGACTGTCTGGCTGGGAGACTGTCTGGGAGACTGTCTGGGAGACTGAGGCTGTCTGGGAGGCTGTCTGGGAGACTGTCTGGGGAGACTGTCTGGGAGACTGTCTGGGAGACTGACTGGGAGACTGTCTGGCTGGGAGACTGTCTGGGAGACTGTCTGGGAGACTGTTTGCATGGGAGACTGTCTGGGAGACTGTCTGGGAGACTGTCTGCTGTCTGGGAGACTGTCTGCCTGGGAGACTGTCTGGGAGGCTGTCTAGGAGACTGTCTGGGAGACTGTCTGCCTGGGAGACTGTCTGGGAGGCTGTCTGGGAGACTGGCTGGCTGGGAGACTGTCTGGCTGGGAGACTGTCTGGGAGACTGTCTGCCTGGGAGACTGTCTGGGAGGCTGTCTGGGAGACTGTCTAGGAGACTGTCTGGGAGACTGGCTGTCTGGGAGACTGGCTGGCTGGGAGACTGGCTGGCTGGGAGACTGTCTGCCTGGGAGACTGTCTGGGAGGCTGTCTGGGAGACTGTCTGTCTGGGAGACTGTCTGCCTGGGAGACTGTCTGGGAGGCTGTCTGGGAGACTGTCTGTCTGGGAGGGAGACTGTCTGTCTGGGAGACTGTCTGGGAGACTGGCTGCCTGGGAGACTGTCTGTCTGGGAGACTGTCTGTCTGGGAGACTGGCTGGCTGGAAGATTGTCTATCTGGGAGACTGGCTGGCTGGGAGACTTTCTGGCTGGGAGACTGGCTGGGAGACTGGCTGGGAGACTTTCTGGCTGGGAGACTGGCTGGCTGGGAGACTGGCTGGGAGACTGACTGGCTGGGAGACTGTCTGTCTGGGAGACTGGCTGGCTGAGAGACTGTCTTGGAGACCAGCAGGAAACCGCATGATAATTATAGAGAGCTAACCCCACAATCTACTCTCGCATCTGTTTAAGGTTTGCTGATTAATTTTAGCCAGATGGGATAAGGTTTGGAACTGAGCGGGCCTGAGTGAAGTCTGAGCTGTATTAGCTGTGGGAGCTTGTATGTGTAGCTGCGCCTGTCTGACTCTGCATTCCCCATGAAAAGGGGGGGGGTGTCCTTTTGCAAGGCTTTTGAGTATCTGTGTATGTACATGCAAACACACTCCTTTATGTGTATTACATATGCACCTACACATATATGTCTATATAGCTAAGTTCCCGCCCACTGGCTCCCAGAAGCAGGCCAAGCAGACCGGCACAGAGGGAAAACAAGGGCGTTACGTGTTCCTTTGCTCTACTCGCTGATGAGCAGGGAGGTCTTTCTTTTCATGGAGCCCCTAGGGTGTCCCTAGAACTCAGACATTTTAGGCCCCGTCCATCAATGGGCTCCAGGTGGACACGGAGCTCTAGAGCTTGTTAAGTAAGGAGGTTGCTTCCCCTGCACATCCACACATCTGTGACATCCGTGCTTGCTGGCCACACTGCCTGTCTGCATCTCAGCCTCTCCCAGAGGATCCTCGGGTGGTGCAGTGTGAGTGACATCATGTGAAAACAACGGTCCACCTTCGAGGACCGGCAGATGGCTGTGCTCGGGACAGCGGTCAGGAGCACAGACTCCAGCACTGCTGTCCCCTCCACACCTGTGTCCATTTCCCCCAGGGTCCTCTCAGGCCACAGAGATTTCTCTCTGGGACAGTAGCTCCTCCTCAGCCTCTGGCTTCTCCTCAGACATCGCTTTCTCTGCTGGCCTAAAGAGCAGGCAGCAGCTCTCTGAGTGCCTGGCAAACCTTGATCCATGCTGGAGGCTCGCTTCTCCCCTGAATGTCCTCGAATGAGAGAGTTCTATGATGCAGCACTCAGGAGGCAGCATCAAGAAGGGAGGGCAGCCTGGTCTACGAGGTAAGAGTCTGCCTCAAAACAAAACAGAAGAAAACTGATGTTCCCTTCCTCTTCTTGTTTCTGATTATGATCCTACAAAGATACTTGGCAGTGTATGTAAAATTTCTGGCTATATTAAAGGTTTAAAAAAATTGATTTTATGTGTATGGCTGTTTTACCTGCATGTATGTATGTGTAACACATATATGCAGTGCCCAGAGAGAGCATTGGATCCCCTGGGACTGGAATTACAGACAGCTGGGAGCCACCATGTGGGTGCGAGGAATAGAACTCAGGTCCTCTGCAAGAGCAGCCAGTGCTGTTAACCACTGAGCCATCTCTCCAACCTCAAGATCTCTCTCTCTCTCTCTCTCTCTCTCTCTCTCTCTCTCTCTCTCTCTCTCTCTCTCTCTTTCTGTGTGTGTGTGTGTGTGCTCATGGGTAACACACCATGTTTGTGGGTACTGGCAGAAGCCAGAAGCAGGTGTCAGATCCTCTGGATCTGAGTTCCAAGCAGTTGTGTGATACCCACCATAGGCACTGAGAACTGAACTCAAGTCCTGTGCAAGAGCAGCAAGTGCTCTTAACTTCCTAGCCTTCTCTCCAACCCAACTTGGCTTCACACCAAATGTTCACACAAAGCATCTGTGGCTTTGACCCAGAGTCAGAATGGTTGTCCAGGGCCTGAAGCTCAAAGGCTACTCCCCAAAGGGCGAAGGACCAGGAGATAAAAATCTGCAGCTTTAGTTTAAAAGACCGTAATTGTTTTTCCTCCCTTCCATTCTCCTTCATGCCCTGACTCGTTTCTGTATGAGACAGAGTGTCACCAGAGTGTCACCTGGAGAGCAGAGTCACCGAGGCAAAGGATGGGATTGATAGAATACTATCTTGGAGGATTTTCTGGGCATTGTCTATCCCATTTCTCAGGCTGTGAGTAGTCACGGCATTAATAACCTTGGAGACTAAATAACACGCCAACTACAAGATTGACTGATAACTGGTTCTAAATGAACCTCTCCGTGCTGGATTCCGCCTGAAGGTTTGAGGGCGTGGTGTACTTTTGGTTACAAATCAAAAGGGAAAGAAAATAAGGAAATTTAGTTCTGTCTCTGTCCCAGTTGAGTAGAACATTGTTCCTCTCTTTGGAGCATTTAAATGGGCACAGAGTCCAGTTTCAAGTCTGTATAAACTCTGGCTACATTTTTTTTGCCTTGTTAATTTGACTAGCATTAGCTGTCTAAACTTGGTCCAGTAGTAAAATTATATTGGCAACACCTGTTTATCAGAGGAAGTATTTCCATTTACAAAGTCTGTGGTTAGAGCAGCATTTTATAGAGAACACACCTCCTTGTAGGTTATCCAAACTCCTGTCTTGTACCACTGTTTTTCCTAGTTTTCTTTGTGCACATTGAGATACTGTTGCTGTGTGTACATGCATGTGTGTGTGTGTGCATATGTGTGCGTGCATGTGTGTATGTGCACCTGTGTTTGCTGACCCAGCCCATAGGAGACTGTCACTTTGTTCCATACCTTGACAACCCCACCCTGTGGTAACTCCTGCTCACAAGAGCAAGGGCTAGGGCCTGGGCTTTTATGTAAATGAGACCAGGTCTCTATTTGAATGGATTGCCTGAGAGGAGAAAGCTATCTTCCTTCTGGTGTTCACTTCATGGAGTGAGGCAGTCGGCCACAAGTAAGTCAGTCTCCCACCTGGACTTACTTTATTTCTTCATTTTCTTTGCTTTTAAACTATGTTCAAGAGACCTGCTCTCTCTCTCTCAGTCTCTTGGGTCACCAGGGTGGTGGTGGTAGGGTTAAGTGAGAGTGGGATAAAGCTTCAAACAGTTTAAATTATTCCTATCCTGCTCCGCCCACACAGAAACTTGGAAGGTCTTCTCCCCAACTCTCCTATGCTACAACCTCAAATTTGAAACAGAGTTTGAGGAACAAAAGCCCTTTACTCTGGTTGTTCTCAAGTGTGGGTAAACATGTTGCTGGGCCACAAGTATGGGTAGGATTGAGTTCTGCCTTGTCATTACCTGACAGTTGGGATTTATAAAGATTAATGATTAGAGTTAAATCTGACGGCTTCTCCGGGAACTCTTCAGGGTGCGGGGAAACGAGTGGCCACTCTGATTCTGAGGTTTCTCCCAGATCGCACGGCACCTTTCTGTAATCAATAGGAATCTGACGTTAGTCAAAATACTTCTGAGCACGGATCTGATCATGAGGTGGGAGCTTTCTACTGGGCAAACGATGTCTAAAGTGGCAGGTGCCTGGAAGCCATGCTGCAGGGCACTCCACAGATGCTACTTGTCCGTGACTCGACAGGGAAAATCTTACCTGTTTGATGCAGTCAGGCTTTGGCTTTGAACGGGGAAATTACACTTTGAAAATAGAAAGTTTGCAAAAAAAATATTGTGATCCTTTTCTACCCCTTCTGGAAACCTATCTAAGCATGAACACACTTCTACGTTCAAGTGTGAGCATTGAGGCAGCACCTGCTGGCAGGTTAGCGGTTATCACTGAAGCTAATCAACACTGACATGGCTTGCATTGAGGGATTGGAAATGCTTTTCTTTTTGAGAAACCGATTCTTGAATTTTGTAACCGATGAAAGCCAATGAAATGTCACAGCACCTAACCGTCTCCGGTTTACGGATTCTTTCCTATGCATACTGTGCGTAAGTAAGGCTGTATCACTGTGTATGTAAATGGTAGAGATGGGGCCAGCACCGTTTAGCTTCCAGGAGGCGATGCAGAACAGCTCTTCAGCTTTGGGGACGCCCCCGCTGGCTGCATGAAACAGAACGTCTCAGTCTGCGGGGATATAGGCAGCCATCGCCCAAACGTTTTAAAATGCAAAAGCAAAAATAAGTAAGAGTCGTGAGGAAATTTAACAGAAGCAGTGACCCACATTCTTATTTTTCGAGTTCGAGCATAGTTCTTCTTTTTTAGTATTTGAGGGGTACTTATGAAAAGTTAATATTTAAAATTTTTAAATATCTTACGCCCATGTGTCCGTGGGAATGAATGCGAGTGCACATGCAGGTGCTGGCAAAGGCTGGAAAAGGGAGTGTCAGATCCCCGGGAGATGAACCTACAGGTTCTACTGAGCTGACTTACGGATGCTGGGAACCAAACTCGGGTCCTCAGCAAAAGCTGCCAGCTCGCTTAACGCCTGAGCCCTCTCTCCAGCCCACACTTGATATGTCTAAATAGTTGAGAAGGCCCCCTTTCCCAAGAGCCGAAGTCAGTGCCTGCTCAGAGCTGGTCTGCAATGGAGAGGACACTGTATTTGGTACTGTGGTCCAGAAGGCCTGGCTGTCTATTCCTCAGGCTCTCGGCAGACTTTCTCCTCCGGCCTTACTTTCTTATATACCCCCAACCCCCAACAAAACCCTTCCGTATAAGTTTCAGGGGACTAAGCCGGTGCATACATGTTGCGTGCAGTGTACATGTGGAGGGCAAAAGCTTTTGGCAGGGGTCCCCTCCCTCTTGCCACCTTGTTACTGGTTTCCGGGGATTGAACTCAGGTCATCAGACTTGGCGTCAAACTCCTTCAACTGCCGTCTCCTCAGCGGCTGCTGGCCCTTGTAGATTTTAACAAACCAGACATAGGTTGCTGTACCGAGAGTAGCTCACTGACAGAGCCCCGCATGGCCAAGACTCTCTGTTTTTCCGCTGCCAAAATCTGGCAATGAGATAAGACAATAACGGTACCAACCAACCAAACTGCAGCTCTCTGTGACTCTGTCACTGTTTCCTTGAAAGCAGCATCCTTCTGTACGAGCTTGCCACTGGCTGTGGCCACTGACAATTTCCTGTCTGGTTGATCATGAAGCTTACACACATGTGTACGTAGTTGTGAGTGGTCTTCTCACTTCACGCCGTCCGCATGGGTGCACGGGCTTCAGATATGCTGGCATGGGAGCAGTTTTGAGTTCAGTCTCCCTCCCTAAACATATGTGACCAGAGGACGCCTACAGGAAGTACCCACAGTTTAAGGACCGCGCCACACTGATACGTGCTGACAGGGATGTGATCTTTCAGATCCCTGCCGAATAGAGTAAGTCTAAACTGTTTGGCTTATCTAGCAGGAAACCTAAGAGCTGTTTCCCCATCCAAAGTTTGACACTGAGTAGCAATCTCATAAATAGAAACGCTACACTCCAGCCGCTCACCCATGTAAAGAGAACCTGGTCTCTGTGTGAAGGAGACACTCTGCCCTTTGAGTTTAGAATGTGTTTTGCCCACAGACACATCAGGTTTTCTTTAAAGTGAATATCGTTTGTGAGAACAGCTGTCAGGAAGCGAGTGTAGAGGAGTCCCTATAAGGTTCCATTCCCAAAACCTCTGCCAGAGCAGAGTGAATAGTGGCTCATTTAACACTGTTGGGGATACTTGCTTAAAGCTACCTTTCTGGGATGGTCACTATCAGATCCCTGACCACGTGTCTCCTTGTTCCTTGCAGGAGAATGGTGTTGGCCACTTGTACTCGGAGAGCCCGTCAGAGCTCAGGTCTGCTACGATTCTGAACTTGGGTGTGTTTTCATTTGGGTTTTAAGGGAGTTATTTGCCAGAGCGTTTTGAAGATATTTGTCGTGTCCCTTTGTCAGGGAGTGTCTCACGCAACCGTCGTCTGAACACACTTCATCCTCCGAGAGTACTGTGATGTCAAGTGGTGAGTAGCTCTGGGAGAGAGGAAATTGGAGTTCTTATTACAGGTGCCCAGGAAAAGGCTTCTAAACGGCCTTTTCCCATTGGCAGATTCTGGATCAGACACTTTGCACATGGCTTCCGGTGACCTTGACTGCAAACCTCTCTGTGAGAAGGAGGAGGAAGCCAGAGTGGCCTCTGCCGTGCCAGGTACAATGCTGACAGACTCCAGGGCAGCTTCTGAGCAAACAAGCCCCTCAGTGGGGCCGACAAACTTGCTTTCTTGGCACGGCTGGATATTCCTTTTCAGAAAATAAATTTTATACGAAACCCTTGACGATGTTGTCTGGAGAAAAGTGTAAGAGGCAACTGCGATGTAGGGGCACCTTGCCATTCCCTTTCAATTTTATAGACAGAAGGAAAAGTACAACGTATCATAATAGGCCTTAAATATTGCCACCTGACAGAAACTGATTGGATTCGGTCAGGTCTGATCAGCAGTTGGGGGAGAGAGCACATGCTTAGAATACAGATAATATCTGGTCAGGACGATGGAACTGTTAGCCCCGGTCCACTAGGAATCAGGCAACCAGCCGGACGGTAGGCGGGTCCCTAAGGCTCCAAAGGGAAAGGACTTCTCTATGACCACAGTGAGACATCACTATGGCTGACATATTTTGAGATGCTGGCTGGCCTGGAACTCACTATGTAGACCAGGCTAGATTCAAATTTACAGAGAACTTCCAGCCTCTGCCCCCAAATGCCAGGCTAAAGGCACGCGCCACCACACCTGGCTAAATCCTAAGCCTTTTGACTTCTGAACCTTGTTAGTCCCAGGTCTAAAATTGGAGGGAAAGCTAAAAACTTCCATGAGAAGTTTTTCAAAAAAAATTGGTATCTATTATCTTGTATATATGTGAGTCCATCGTGTTCAGACACACCAGAATCGGGCATCAGGTCTCATCACAGGTGATTGTGAGCCACCACGCAGTTGCTGGGATTGGAACTCAGGGCCTCTGGAAGAGCAGCCAGTGCTCTTAACCGCTGAGCCATCTCTCCAGCCTTTATTGTTTCTTAATAGTCCTTTATAACACTGTAGGTCGATTGTTTCTTGAAAAGTGCCACGTGTTCGGTAGTGTGCTCCTGCATTCCGCCTACTGTGTGCAAAAATGAACAGAAATTACCAAGCATGACAGCGTCCCCAAAGGGTCCCTTTGCCCGGCTTCATGTTCTGAAATGTCCATGCTTTGGCAGAATGTCGTGATCATCACCAGCCCTGTATTCACTGTTTACAAAACTGCTTGTCAAGCAGTCTAAAGGCCGACTTCTAACTGTTCTTCTTCCTCCGCGTGGCTTCTGACATGAGAAAAAGCCAGCATCAGCCCAGAGAGGCTTAAAGAAACACTCAGTCTACAGACAGGCGAGCTTTCTGCAGCTCAGCTCCTGCGAACACCTGGGGGCGGGGGCGGGGGCTCCTCCTGTTGTGCACGGGCAGACCTGCGTGCAGCAGGGCATCTGACAGCCTTCACGTGTCAGCTTCTGCTGGTCTACCCACATCACCACCCTGCTGCTCCTTCCTCTTTTGATTGGTGCAGCTCCCCCAGCCTTTCCCCATGTTTCCTCTTCTCACAGGAACCGACCCAGCTCAGGAGAACAACAAGACCACTGCTTGTGGAGACTCTGCTAGTGTGGTCAAGGCTGCACCACAGCAGGTGAGGAAACAGTGACATGCGGATCAAACCGTCCCTTTGCATTTACGCCACACTCTTTAGAAGTGTCATCTTACCCGCTCGAGATATTAGGAGTAAACCCTGACTTACTAGAATTTAGTTATATGTCCTGGTTTTGCTTACTGACTTGGGTAAGGTCACACACTGAGCCCGAGCGTGGACAGCCTTGTCCCACGCTGTCATTCACTCACTCGTTAATGCATCAGACACCAACCAGAAACAAGGTGTACATGTGTGTGAGAGTGTGTGTGCATGTGTGTGAGAGTGTGTGTATGTGTGTGTGCATGTATGTGTGAGGGTATGTGTAAGTGTGTGTATGTGTGTGAGTGTGTGTGAGTGTGTGTGAGGGTACGTGTAAGTGTGTGTATTGTGTGAATGTGTATGTGCGCACATGTGAGTGTGTGTGAATGTATTTAAGTATGTGTACATGTGTGTGAGTTTTTGTGCATGTGCGTGAGTGTGTAAGAGTATATGTGTGTGCGCATGTCATGTGAGTGTGTGAGAATGTGTGTGAGTGTGTGTATCTGTTGGATGTCAGCACAAGACTCTGAGAAGGTCTGTGTGTGTGAGCATGTTGTATGTGTGTGTGAGTGTTTGTGTTTGTGGGGGGCATCAGCATGACTCTGAGGAGGCCTGTGAGAGTGTGTTTGTGTGTACATGTGATGTGTGTGTGCGTGTGTGCAAAGCCTGCTGATCAAGTGAAGAAGCACACATCCCAGTGACTGGAACAAGAGCCCAAAGGGTCAAAGAGGAGGAGCTAGGGGAGTGGTGTGGCTCTATAAGGTTAACACAAACACCCACAGAAAGCAGGAGAACTTCTTCCGTGAGGGAAGACCCACTGCCACTGCTGAGAACGCTGAGGAGAGGCTGGAGGCTGCGCTCTAGCTTCACGGTTCTCCAAGGCTCTTGCCTACATTTTGCTCCTTCAAGTGTGTATGTGAGTGTGTGTGTGAGAGAGTGTGTGTGAGTGTGTGTGAGAGTATGTGAATGTGTGAGGGTATGTGTGTTTGTGTTCGTGTGTTTGTGAGTGTGTATGTGTGAGAGTATGTAAGAGAGAGAGCGTGTGTGTGTGTGGGTATGCGTGTTTGTGCTTGTGTATTTGTGAGTGTGTGTGTGTTTGTGTGTGTGTGAGAGAGGGGGGAGAGGGAGAGAGAGAGTGTGTATGTAGTGTATGTGTGTTTGTGTTTGTGTGTTTGTGTTTGTGTGTTTGTGTTTGTGTGTTTGTGAGTGTGTATGTGTGAGAGTATGTAAGAGAGAGAGCGTGTTTGTGTTTGTGTATTTGTGAGTGTGTGTGTGTTTGTGGGGGGGGAGAGGGAGAGAGAGTGTGTATGTGTGTATGTGTGTATGTGTGTATGTGTGTTTGTGTGTGTGTGTGTGGGGGGGGAGAGGGAGAGAGAGTGTGTATGTGTATATGTGTGTTTGTGTTTGTGTGTTTGTGTTTGTGTGTTTGTGAGTGTGTGTGTTTATGTGTGGGGGGAAGAGTCTATTGGTACTTGCATGAGTGACTGAGGTGGTAACTTGCATCACGGCTCCCAGAGGCTTTTTCTTATGTGTATGCACGACTCCCTCTGTCGCCTGTGGGTTGTGAGGGTGCGTACTCTTGTTGCTTCAGCCTGGATGTGTAATGCAGTACTGAGCACCAAAGATCATCGCAGCTAACTCAAGAAAGATACGCCTGAGGATTTGGGGGTGGGCAGTAGATAACAATATTAAAGTCTCAGAGGCGAATGATGGTTCTGTCATTTGGAATTATCCTTTGGTGCAGGGTGTAGCTAAGATGCCACATTGTCTACTATGTACTATAGATGCTTCTGTTTCCCCTCATTAAAAATGGCAGAGGGAGATTCAGGATCTTGAGTCTTTCGTGGGAGCCTCTTCTGGGTGCTGGCAGATTCCTTTGATCTCGAAGTACAGCAGTCCTGGAGACAGCTTAAGGATAGTGGATTCTAAAAACAATGATGGGGAGATGGAGCAAGTTCCCGTGCTGTTGTCACGGGAGACGGTGAGGAACATGAGCTCTCAACAGTGAATCACTGTAGACTACTGATGGACAAGACGAAGGCAGGCCCAGGCCCACGGTTTGGCCTGTAAGATGGACAGAGGCTAGGGAAGGCAGGCCCAGGGTCAGAGTCGACCCTGTAAGAATAAATGATGAGAGGAGAGAGGGAGGAAGAAGGGCAGAATTTGAGACAAAATAAAATCAGTGTGACACAATCAAGATTGTACAGTGCAGGAAATCTACCCAAGGAGGAGACATGAATTCCTATCATCAGACAAGTGTGAGGGTGAGATTGCTCAAGGACTGGCAGTCAGGCTGGAAGTAGTGAGGATAATGGAATATATATATATATACATATATATACATATATACATATTTATTATTATTATTATCATCATCCATCTACTCTAGCTATTATTTTCATTTTTTCTGGTAAGATCTTATCCTGTAGCCCAGGTTAACCTAGAGCTTGTGATGTTTGTCTCAGCCCTGAGGGCTGGGATTGCAGGTGTTTGTGTTTGTGTGTTTATGAGTGTGTGTTTATGTGTGTGTGTGAGAGAGAGAGAATACGACATATTCAAGGATGATAGAACCGCGATGGGCCATCTGGGGTCCGAGCAAAGAATACTGTGTTGAAGGGGGTCCATCACACAATGATGGGGACTGGTGTAACAGGAAGCTGAGTGAACACCAGTCTTTGGGGAGGAGGGGTTTGTAGAGCATTTTAGATGTTGCTGTGATCATGGCAGAATTAGAGTAAGGGTGATTGATTTGGTTTGGGAAAGTCCTGGTCACCAGTGAAAGATGAAGAATTGTGAATGGAGGTCACAGTCACAGCTTCTGGATGCCTGGCCAAGACAGGCAGAAGGAGGCCCTGAGGGGCATGGGAGGAGAGCCTGAGAAACAGCACATTTCTCCGTCCTGAGAGTGAGCTGGGTCTCCTGCTGCATTTGTCACATCTATGGAAAGCATCTGTCTCTTTAGGCTTACTTTCTTTTATCAATATTAGTTTTTTTTTAAATTATTTATGTATATGACACTGTTGCTGTTTCCAGACACATCAGAAGAGGGCATCAGATCCCATTACAGATAGTTGTGAGCCACCATATGGTTGCTGGGAATTGAACTCAGGACCTCTGAAAAAACAGTCAGTGCTCTTAACTGCTGAGCCATCTCTCCAGCCCTATAGTAGATATTATATATATATATATATATATATATATATATATATATATATATATGTGTGTGTGTGTGTGTGTGTGTGTGTGTGTGTGTATTATTTTCTGATTAAGGTTTCGGCTCCTCAACTCTTTGCAGTCCTTCCCATCTCCCATTCTGTCCAGATCCACGCCCCTTCTGTTTCTTGTGAGGAAACAAACAAGCACCTAAGAAATAATAAAATAAAGTAAAACAATGATAAGATAAAAAAACAAGTCAGAACAGGTCAAAACAAACAGAAGAAAGAAGCCAAAGAAAAAGCCAAGAAGCACATGGGACACAGAGATATGCGTATTCACTCACACAGGAATCCCGCAAAAACACAAAAAGGAAGCCGTGACATTCATGCAGAGGGCCTACAAGGAAAAATGCATTTAAAAGGCCTGACACAGCATTAGTAGACAGAACCTGTAAAGACGCCATTGACTTTGCCTTGCGCTGGCCGCCTCCTGCTGGCTATGGCGCCCGTTCTTAGAGTAGACTAAGTTTTCATTCGCAGGTGGTTTTCAACTGGAGATGGCTTCTGAGTTAGGAACGGGAGCTTGTGTCCACTTCCCCTCTCAGCACCAGGACCCCGCCTGGTACAGACCTGTGCATGCTCCCATAGTCTCTGTGAGTTCATACATGTGTCATGTATGTGTCGTTGTGTGTGTCATTCATGTGAGTCCGTGTGTGAGTCAGTCCTGCCATGTCTATAAGGCCTTGTTTCCTGGGTGTCCCCCATCCTCTCTGGCTCTTAAGCTCTTCGGTAAAATTCCCTAAACCCTGGGGTGGGGGATGGGGAGGGAGCCGATGGAGGCATTCCATCTATGGCTGTGTTCATGGCTGTGTGTTCCAAGGTGTACCACATTGTCTGTCTGCGGGCCTCTGTATTTGGTTCCCATCAGCCACAGGAGGAAGCTCCTGACGACAGAGGAGCAAGGCTCTGATCTCCCAACGCAGCAGGACATCATTAGGAGTCATTTTATTGCTCTGTTCCTTTAGCACAGCGTTAGTGTCTGGTTCTCCTCTAGGTTCCTCTAGGTTCTATTTATTCCCAGGCTCTTGGCCACCCAAGCAGTGCTAGGATGGGTTCCATCTCACAGAGCAGGCCTTAAATCCAATCATACCTTGGTTGATTACTCTCAGGAGCTTTGTGTCGCTATAGAACCAGTGTACCTCAGGCCATTGTAGATGGAAGGGTCGGCGTTCACCTTTCTCCTTTGTTAGCATGCAGAGGTCCTTTAAGTACCGTGAGTTCTTGTCCATAGGAGTGAGGGCTCTCGGCAGGCACCAGATGGGCTTCTCTGAGGTCAAAGAGTTGTGCTGCTGTGGAGATCTGTAGGTTGATGTCATTCTGCAGATGAAGGCAGGCCCAGGATAGAATGAGACCTGTCATTGGACAAGAAGGAAGGATGGGCATGGAGAAATGTCTGAGAGAGGCAAAGGAGGCCGGATCAAGGAGGAGGGAGCTGAGAGAACATGGCAGTGGATGTTAAGATTCCTCTCTGCACATATTACAGGTTGTTAACTATTCTTAAGGGATGGATGTGTACAGGATTTTGTGTGTCTAGATGGACAGATTATATCTTATCTTGGTGGGCGGCTTATATCCTTAACCCCTGGTTGTAAGTTTATTTTTTTACTGCAACAGGGATCAACCAATAGCTTTGGATACAATAGTTTGGGGGTTCCCATGGAACCCCTTTGGACAACAACTCAATCAGATGTAACCCCTTCGCAGTTCTAGAAGCTTCATTCGGTGGCATGAGATAACGGGGTGGGGGACTCTGTCTCCCCCTTAACGGGCAATTTCAGTTAGGTTTCCTTCATCCATGGATATATTTTAGGAAGCTTCTACTATATTTGGTCTCCCTGTGACCCCAAATGGGCCTTAGCTTTAGCCGTCTCTCCTTGTGTCTCTTCTCTCACATACACCTTCCTTCAAGATCTGTGAAGAGTTGTGTTGGAATTTTGATGGGAATTGTATTAAATCAGCCATTTTTACTATATTAGTCCTACTAATCCGTGAGCATGGGAAATCCTTCTGTCTTTTGGTATCTTCTTCAATTCTATTCCATTGATCAATGTGTTTGGGTCTTTTTTGTTTGTTTGTTTGTTTGTTTGTTTTTTTGTTTTGTTTTGTTTTGGGGTTTTTTTTTGTGCCCAAACCATGCTGTTTTTATTCCTATAGCTCTGTAGTACAATTTGAGATCAGAGATTGTGACACCTTCCCGAAGACTTTTTTGTTTGTTTGTTTGTTTGGTTGGTTGGTTGGTTTGGGGTTTTTAGTTTTTTGTTTTGTTGTTGTTGGATTTTTTTTTTTTTTTTGTTTTTTTTTTTTTTTTTATCATTCAGGATTGTTTCAGCTATCCTGATTTTTTTGTGTTTCCATATAAAGCTAGTTTTTTTTTTTTCCTTTCAAGATCTGTGAGGAGCTATGTTGGAGTTTTGTTTGGAGGTTCTAGCAGGGGAGCGCAGCTACTCGTATACCCTTGACCGAAGACCGGTCCTCCTCTATTCGGGGAAGGTCATCCTCTTCAACCGAACGCGCAGCTTCGGGAGGGACGCACATGGAGCGGTGAGGGAGGAAGGGGACACCCGCCTAGCCAGCCAGATCAGCCGAATCAACCCTGGCGATCAATGGGGTGACAGATGTCGCAGCCAGATCGCCCTCACATCCTATGTTGGAGTTTTGATGGGCACTACATTGAATCTATAGAAATCTCCCTTCTCTTTTTATTTTGGGGAATAATTTGAGGAGTATTGGTATTTATTATCTTTTGAAAGTCTGGCAGAATTCTGTGCTACAACCATCTGGCCCTGAGCTTGGGGGATTGAGAGACATTTAATTGCTGCTTTTATTTCACTAGGAGTCATAGCTTATCTGATCTTGATTCAACTTTGGTAGGTGGGTATATATTGAGAACATCCATTTCTTTTAGATCTCCAACTTGGTGGAGTGTAGGTTTTTAAAAGTATGTCCTCACAATTCCCTGGGCTTTTTTGGTATCTTCTGTTATGTCTCCATTTTCTTCTCTAATTTTGTTAATTTGGATCTTGTCTCTCTTCCTTTTTGTTAATTTGGATAAGGGCTTATTAATCTTGATTTTTTTCCTTAGAGAATTAATTCTTTGTTTTATAGATTCTTTGTATTGTTCTCTTTGCTTATATTTTGTTGACTTCAACCCTCAGTTTACTTCCTGCCATTTACTTTTTAGGTGTGTTTACTTCTTTGTGTTCGAGAGGTTTTGGGTGTGCTGTTTCAGTTACCAGCATGAGATCTCTCCATCTTTTGTAGGTAGGCACTTAGTGCTATGGGCTTGCCTCTTAGCATGGCCTTCACTGTGCCCCATGACCTTACGTATGGTGTGTCTTCATTGTCATTAAATTCTAGAAAGTCTTTCTTTTTTTCCCCCTGTCTTGACCCATTTTTTTAAATTTAGTAGTGATATTGAGAACCCATGAGTTTGTTGGCTTTCGGTTGTCTCTGTTGTTGCTAATATCCAGCTTAAATCTGTGTGGTCAGATAGGACGCAGGATGTTGTTTCAGTTTTCATGTGTCTGTTGAGGCTTGCTTTGTGTGTGTGTGGTCAATTCTGGAGAAAGTTCTATGATCTGCTGAGAAGAAGCTATATTCTTTTGTGTTTGGGTGAAATGTCCTGTACATGTCCGTTAGGTCCATTTGGTTTACAATATCAGTCAGCCCCAGCAATTCTCTGTTTAGTTTTTGTCTGGATGATCCGCCTGTCGGTGCGAGCGGAGTAGTGAAGTCACCACTCTCACTGTGTGAGGGTCGATGCGTGATTTAAGCTGTACTAGTGCTAATTTTGCAAACTTGGGTGGCCCCTGTGTCTGGTAAGAACCGCAGTGTCCTCTTGGAAGACTTTTCCCTCGATGAGTGTGTGGCATCCTTCTCCATTTCTTCTGACCAGTTTTGGTTTAAAGTCTATTTCACCACATACTAAAATGGTGACGCTACCTTGCATGTTAGGTGTATTTGCTTGGAATGTCTTTTTCTATCCTTTTATTCTGAGGTGACGTTTATCTTTAATATCTTTAATTTATTATCTTTAATTAGAGCGTTTCTTGGATGCGGTGGAAGGACGGGTGCTGTTTTTATGTCTAATGTGTTAGTCCCTGGCTTTTTACTGAGGAACTGAGATCATTGACGTTGAGAGTTATCGATGAACAAGTGTTTGCTGATTCTTGCTATCACGTTATGCCAGTGTGGGTTCCCCCCTCCCTATCGATTTGATGCTCTGGGTCATTTATTCCTTGTGTTTTCTTGGGTGTGGTTAACCTCTTCTGGTTGAAGTTTTCCTTCTAGCACCTTCTGTAGGGCTGGATTTGGTTTTTGAATATTTTCTTTTTTTTTTTTTTTGGTTCTTTTTTTCGGAGCTGGGGACCGAACCCAGGGCCTTGCGCTTCCTAGGTAAGCGCTCTACCACTGAGCTAAATCCCCAGCCCCATGAATATTTTCTTTATCCTATTGTAATTGAAAGTTTTTCTGGGTATCATAGTCTAAGCTGGCATCTATGGTCTCTTAGAGTTTACAGAACATCTGCCCAGGCCCCTCTGGCTTTTAAAGTCTCTATTAAAACGCCAGGTGTTATTTTAATATGTTTACCTTTATGTGTTAACTGGTCTTTTCCTCTTGCAGCTTTCAATATTCCTTCTTTGTTCTGCATGGCTGTTGTTTTGATGATTACGTGGTGTCATGGGTCCTTTCTTTTCTGTTCCAGTCTAATTTTTGTTTTGTCTGCCTCTCGTACCTTGATAGGCGTTTCCTTCTTTAGGTTAGAAATTTTTTTCTTCTATGATTTTGTTGAAAATATTTCCTGGATATTTTGATCCTTGATTTTTTTAAAAAAAGAGATTTGACATCTTCTTTGACCAAAGTATTCATTTCTTCCGTCTTGTCTCCCATGCCTGAGATGCCCTCTTCCGTCTCTATTCTGTTAGTGAGGCACGAGTCCGAGGCTCTTGTTTGAGTTT